>NW_025212146.1:0-5645 GCF_004010195.1 Chiloscyllium plagiosum
CTGTACACAGTGTCCTTTACGCTGTCTCCTGTATGCTGTCCTCTGTATGCTGTCCCTTGGACACAGTCTCCTGTACACAGTGCCCTGTATGCTGTCTCATGTACGCTGCCTCCTGTATGCTGTCTCATCTACACGGTCTCCTGTACACAGTCTCCTGTACATGGTCTCCACTACGCTGTCTCCTTTACACAATCTTCTGCACACTGTCTCCTGTACATTGTCTCTAGTACACTGTCTCCTATACATTGTCTCCTGTGCACTGTCTCCTGTATGCTGTCTCCTATACGTAGTCTCCTGTACACAGTCTCCTGTATGCTGTCTTCTGTACACTGTCTCCTGTACACGATCTCCTCTACGCTGTCTCCTTTACACTATCTCCTGCACACTGTCTCCTGTACACTGTCTCCTATATGTAGTCTCCTGTACACTATCTCCTGTGCACTGCCTCCTGCATAATGTCTCCTGTTTGCTGTCTTCTGTACACTGTCCCCTGGACATAGTCTCCTGTGCACTGTCTGCTGTATGCTGTCTCCTGTACACTGTCTCCTGTATGTTGTCTCTGCACACTGTCTCCTGTACAATGTCTCCTGAACACTGTCACCCGTACACTGTCTCATGTACACTATCTCCAGTACACTGTCTCCTGTACGCTGCCTCCTATACGTAGTCTCCTGTACACTGTCTCCTGTGCACTGCCTCCTGTATGCTGTCTTCTGTACACTGTCCCCTGGACACAGTCTCCTGTACACTGTCTGCTGTATGCTGTCTCATACATTGTCTCCTGTACACTATCTCCTGTGCACTGTCTCCTGTACACTGTCCAGTGTACACTGTATCCTGTATGCTGTCTCCTGTACACTGTCTTCTGTATGATGTCTCCAGTATTTAGTCCCCCGTACGCAGTTCTCCTGTACACTGTCTCCTATACACTTTCTCCTGTACACTATCTCCTGTACACTGTCTCCTATACACTGTCTCCTGTACACTATATCCTGTGCACTGTCTCCTGTACGTTGCCTCCTATACGTAGTATCCTGTACACTGTCTCCTGTGCACTGCCTCCTGCATGCTGTCTCCTGTATGCTGTCTTCTGTACACTGTCCCCTGGACACAGTCTCCTGTACACTGTCTGCTGTATGCTGTCCCATACACTGTCTCCTGTACACTGTCTCCTGTACACTATCTCCTGTACGCTCTCTCCTGTACGCTGTCTCCTGTATGCTGTCTCCTGTACACTGTCTTCTGTATGATGTCTCCAGTATTTAGTCCCCCGTACGCAGTTCTCCTGTGCACTGTCTCCTGTACACTATCTCCTGTACACTGTCTCCTGTATGCTGTCTCCTATACACTGTCTTCTGTACGCTGCCTCCTGTACACTGTCTCCTGTACGCTGTCTCCTGTACACTGTCTCCTGTATGCTGTCTCCTGTATGGTGTCTTTGTACACTGTCTCCTGTACAATGTCTCCTGAACACTCACTCCTGAACACTGTCACCTGTACACTGTCTCATGTACACTATCTCCTGTACACTGTCTTCTGTATACAGTGTGCTCTACGCTCTCTCCTACACACTGTCTGCTGTATGCTGTCTCCTGTACACTATCTCCTGTACGCTCTCTCCTGTACGCTGTCTCCTGTATGCTGTCTCCTGTACACTGTTTCCTGTACGCTGTCTACTGTACACTGTCACCTGACCACAGTCTCCTGTACACAGTGTCCTGTATGCTGTCTCCTGTACACTGTCTCCTATAGACTATCTCCAATAGACTATCTCCTGTGCACTGTCTCCTGTTCAATGTTTCCTGCATACATGCTCCTGTACACTGTCTCCTGTACATTGTCTCCTGTACGCTGTCTCCTGTACGCTGTCTTCTGTACGCTGTCTTCTGTACACTGTCTTCTGTACACTGTCCCCAGGACACAGTCTCCTGTACACAATGTCCTGTATGCTGCCTCCTGTATGCTGTCTTCTGTACACTGTCCCCAGGACACAGTGCCTGTGCACTATCTCCTGTGCACTGTCTCCTGTACACTGTCTCCTATACACTGTTCCTGTACACTATATCCTGTGCACTGTCTCCTGTACACTGTCTCCTGTACGTTGTCTCCTGTACGCTGTCTCCTGTACGTTTACTCCTGTACGCTGTCTCCTGTACACAGTGTCCTGTACGCTGTCTCCTGTACCCTGTCTCATATACACTGTCTCCTGTAGACTATCTCCTGTGCACTGTCTCCTGTCCACTGTTTCCTGCATGCATGCTCCTGTACACTGCCTCCTGTACACTGTCTCCTGTATGCTGTCTCCTGTACGCTGTCTTCTATACACTGTCCCCTGGACACAGTCTCCTGTGCACTGTCTCCTGTATGCTGTTTCCTGTATACTGTTTCCTGTACGCTGTCTTCTGTACACTATCCCCTGGACGCAGTCTCCTGTACACTATCTCCTGTACACTTCCTCCTGTACACTGTCTCTTGTGCACTGTCTCCTGTACACTTGTCTCCTGTACTTTGTCTCCTGTACGCTGTCTCCTGTGCACTGTCTCCTGTGCACTGACACCTGTACACTACCTCCTGTGCACTGTCTCCTGTTCACTGACACCTGCATGCTGTCTCCTGTACGCTGTCTCCTGTACGCTGTCTTCTGTACACTGTCCCCTGGGCACAGTCTCCTGTGTACTGTCTCCTGTATGCTGTCTCCTGTGCACTGTCTCCTATACACTGTCTCCTGTACACTACCTCCTCTACACTGTCTCCTCTACACTGTCTCCTGTACGCTGTCTCCTGTACACTGTCTCCTGTGTGCTGTCTCCTGTACACTGTCTCCAGTACACTGTCTCCTGTATGCTGTCTCCTGTATGCAGTCTCTTGTACGAGTCTCCTGTACACTCTCTCCTGCACACTGTCTCCTGTACATTGCCTGCTGTACGTAGTCTCCTTACCCTGTCTCCTCTACGCTGTCTCCTGTACGTAGTCTCCTGTACACTGTCTCCTGTATACTGTTCACTGTACACTATCTCTTGTACATTGTCTGCTCTACGTAGTCTTTTGTATACTGTCTCCCATATGCTGCCTCTTTTATGCTATCTCCTGTACGCAGTCTCCTGTACACTGCTTACTGTGCACTATCTCCTGCACGTACTCTCCTATACATAGTCTCCTGTACACTGTTTCCTTTATGCTGTCTCTTCTACACTGTCTCCTGTACACTCTCTCCTGTAAAGTGTCTCCTGTACGTAGTCTCCTATACAGTGTCTCTTGTAGGGTGTCTCCTTTATACTGTCTGCTGTACGTGGTTGCCTGTATAGTGTCTCATGTACACTGTCTACTGTACACTATCTCCTGTACACAGTCTCCTATACGTAGTCTCCTGTACACTGTCTCCTGTGCACTGCCTCCTGCAAAGTGTCTCCTGTATGCTATCTCCTGTGCACTGTCTCCTGTTCATTGTCCCTTGCATGCTGTCTCCTGTACACTGTCTCCTGTAGCTTGTCTCCTCTATGCTGTCTCATCTATTCTGTCGCCTGTACACTGTCTCCTCTAGGATATCTCTTGTACGCAGTCTCCTGTACACGTCTCTTATACACTATCTCCTGTAAAGTACAGTCGCTCTTGTACACTGTCTCCTGGATGTAGTCTCCTGTGCGCAGTCTCCTGTACACTGTCTCTTCTATGCCGTCTCCTCTATGCCATCTCCTCCACGCGGTCTCCTGTACGCAGTCTCCTGTACACTGTCCACTGTACACTGTCTCCTGTACATTGTCTGCTGTACATAGTTTCCTGTACACTGTCTCCTGTATGCTGTCTCCTCTTCACTGTGTCCTGTACGCAGTCTCCTGTATTGCCTTTCCTGTATTGTATCTCCTGTATGCTGTCTCCTGTAGACTATCTTCTGTATGTAGTCTCCTGTATGCAGTCTCCCGTGTGCAGTCTCCTGTACTGTGTTTCCTGTACACAGTCTCCTGTAAAGTGTCTCCTCTACACTGTCTCCTGTATGCTGTCTCTTGTACATTGTCTCCTGTATGTAGTCTCCTGTGCGCAGTCTCCTGTATTGTGTTTCCTGTACACAGTCTCCTGTACACAATGTCCTGTAAACTGTCCACTGTCTCCTGTATATTGTCTTCTGGATGTAGTCTCCAGTACACTGTCGCCAGTACACTGTCTCCTGTATTCTGTCTCCTGGATGTAGTCTCCCATATGCAGTCTCCTGGACACTGTTTCCTGTACGCTGTCTCCTATACACTGTCCCCTGTATGTTGTCTCCTGTACCCTGTCTCCTGTGCACTGTCTCCTGTGCACTGTGCTGAAAATGTGTTGCTGGAAAAGTGCAGCAGGTCAGGCAGCATCCAAGGAACAGGAGAATCGACGTTTCAGGCATAAGCCCTTCTTCAGGAAGAAGAAGGGCTTATGCCCAAAACGTCGATTCTCCTGTTCCTTGGATGCTGCCTGACCTGCTGCGCTTTTCCAGTAACACATTTTCAGCTCTGATCTCCAGCATTTGCATCCCTCCCTTTTTCCTCCTGTGCACTGTCTCCAGTTCACTGTCTCCAGCATGCTGTCTCCTGTACACTGTTTCCTGTACGCTGTCTTCTGTGCACTGTCTCCTGTACACTGTCTCCTGTACGCTGTCTCCTGTACACTGTCCCCTGGGACACAGTCTCCTTTGCACTGTCTCCTGTGCAATGTCTCCTGTATGTTGTCTCCTGTACGCTGTCTGCTGTACACTATCTCCTGCGCACAGTCTCCTATACACTGTCTTCTGTACACAGTGTGCTCTACACTCTCTCCTATACGCTGTCTGCTGTATGCTGTCTCCTATACACTGTCTCCTCTTCACTGTCTCCTGCATACTGTCTCCTGTACACTGTCTCCTGTACACAGTGTCCAGTATGCTGTCTCCAATATGCTATCGCCTATAAGCTATCTCCTGTGCACTGCCTCCTATACGCTGTCTCCTGTAAGCTGTCTTCTGTACACTGTCCCCTGTACACAGTCTCCTGTACGCGCTCTCCTGTACGCTGTCTCCTGTGCACTGTTTCTTGTACGCTGTCTTCTGTACACTGTCTCCTGTATGCTGTCTTCTGTACACTCTCCCATGGACATAGTCTCCTGTACACAGTGTACTATACGCTGTCTCCTGTACACTGTCTCCTGTACGCTGTCTCCTATACACTGTCTCCTGTAGACTATCTCCTGTGCACTGTCTCCTGCATGCTGTCTCCTGTACGCTGTCTCCTGTACGCTATCTCCTGTGCACTATCTCCTGTATGCTGTCTCTTATACACTGTCTCCTGTACGTTGTCTCCTGTACACTGTCTCCTGTGCACTGTCTCCTGTATGCTGTCTCCTATACACTGTCTCCTGTACACCATCTCCTGTGCACTGTCTCCTGTACACTGTCTCCTATATGCTGTCTCCTATACACTGTCTCCTGTACGTTGTCTCCTGTACACTGTCTCCTGTACATTGTCTCCTGTACGCTGTCTCCTGTGCACTGTCTCCTGTGCACTGTCTCCAATTCACTGTCTCCTGCATGTTGTCTCCTGTACATTGTCTTCTGCACACTGTCTCCTGTGCACTGTTTCCTGTAGCTGTCTTCTGTGCACTGTCTCCTGTACACAGTCTCCAGTACGCTGTCTCCTGTGCAC
>NW_025212146.1:5729-9672 GCF_004010195.1 Chiloscyllium plagiosum
TGTCTCCTGTACACTGTCTCCTGTACACCATCTCCTGTGCACTGTCTCCTGTAAACTGTCTCCTGCATGCTGTCTCCTACACACTGTCTCCTGTACGTTGTCTCCTGTACACTGTCTCCTGTACATTGTCTCCTGTACGCTGTCTCCTGTGCACTGTCTCCTGTGCACGGTCTCCAATTCACTGTCTCCTGCATGTTGTCTCCTGTACATTGTCTTCTGCACACTGTCTCCTGTGCACTGTTTCCTGTAGCTGTCTTCTGTGCACTGTCTCCTGTACACAGTCTCCTGTACGCTGTCTCCTGTACACTGTCTTCTGTACACTGTCCCCTGGACACAGTCTCCTTTGCACTGTCTCCTGTGCACTGTCTCCTGTGCACTGTTTCCTGTACACTGTCTCCTCTACATTGTCTCCTGTTCGCTGTCTCCTGTACGCTGTCTCTGTATGCTCTCTCCTGTGCACTGTCTCCTGTACACTGTCTCCTGTACACAGTGTGCTCTACACTCTCTCCTATACGCTGTCTGCTGTGTGCTGTCTCCTGTACACTGTCTCCTCTTCACTGTCTCCTGCATACTGTCTCCTGTACATGCATCTCCTGTGCATTGTCCCCTGTACGCTGTCTCCTGTATGGTGTCTTCTGTACACTGTCCCTTGGACAAAGTCTCCTGTACAAAGTGTCCTGTATACTGTCTCCTGCACGCTGCCTCCTGTATGCTGTCTCCTAAATGCTATCTCCTGTGCACTGCCTCCTATACTCCTGTAAGCTATTTTCTGTTCACTGCGCCCTGGACACAGACTCCTGTACGCTATCTCCTGTACACAGTTTGATCTACGCTGTCTCTGACACGCTGTCTGCTGTACGCTGTCTCCTGTACACTGTCTCCTGTACGCTCTCTCCTGTACACAGTGTCCTGTATGCTGTCTCCTGTACACTATCTCCTGTATGCTGTCCCCTTTACACAGTCTCCTGTACACTATCTCCTGTGCACTGTCTCCTGTACACTGTGTCCTGTACGTTGTCTCCTGTACGCTATCTCCTGTACATTGTCTCCTGTACACTGTCTCCTGTGCACTGTCTCCTGTACACTACCTCCTGTGCACTGTCTCCTGCTCACTGACTCCTGCATGCTGTCTCCTGTACACTGTCTTCTGTACACTGAACCCTGAACACAGTCTCCTGTGCGCTGTCCCCTGTGCACTGTCTCCTATACAGTGTCTCCTGTACACTATCTCCTGTACACTGTCTCCTGAACGTTGTCTCCTGGACGCTGTCTGCTGTATGCTGCTCTCATGTACACTGTCTCCTGTGCGCTGTCTCCTGTGCACTGTCTGCTGTATGCTGCCTCATATAGACTGTCTCCTGTACACTGTCTCCAGTTCGCTGTCTCCTGTATGCTCTCTCCTGTGCACTGTCTCTGATACACTGTCTCCTGTATACAGTGTGCTCTACACTCTCTCCTATATGCTGTCTGCTGTATGCTATCTCCTGCGCACTGCCTCCTATACGCTGTCTCCTGTCTGCTGTCTTCTGTACACTCTCCCCTGGACACAGACTCTTGTACGCTATCTCCTGTACACAGTCTCCTATACACTGTCTCCTCTATATTGTCCCCTGGACACAGTCTCCTGCATGCTGTCTCCTGTACACAGTCTCCTGTACGCTATCTCCTGTAAACTTATCCTGTACACTGTCTCCTGTGCACTGTCTCCTGTACGCTGTCTCCTGTACGCTGTCTCCTCTATGCTGTCTCCTGTACGCTGCCTCCTCTATGCTGTCTCCTGTACGCTGTCTCCTGTACGCTGTCTCCTGTACAATGTCTCCTGAACACTTTTTCCTGAACACTGTCACCCGTACACTGTCTCATGTACACAGTGTCCTGTACACAGTGTCCTGTACGCTGTCTCCTTTATGCTGTCTCCTGTACACTGTCTTCTGTACGCTGTCTCCTGTACACTCTCCCCTCTATGCTGTCTCCTGTATGCTGTCTCCTGTACAATGTCTCCTGAACACTCTCTCCTGAACACTGTCACCTGTATGCTGTCTCATGTACACTGTCTCCTGTACAGTGTCCTGTACGCTGTCTCCTGTATGCTGTCTCATGTACACTGTCTCCTGTGCGCTGTCTCCTGTGCACTGTCTGCTGTATGCTGTCTCATATACACTGTATGCTCTCTGTACACTGTCTGCTGTACACTGTCTCCTGTACACTGTCTGCTGTACACTGTCTCCTGTATGCTGTCTCCTGTACACTGTCTCCTGGACACAGTCTACTGTACAGTGTCCTTTACGCTGTCTCCTGTATGCTGTCTTCTGCACGCTGTCCCTTGAACACAGTCTCATGTACACAGTGTCCTGTATGCTGTATCATGTATGCTTCCTCCTAAATGCTGTCTCCTATACGCTGTCTTCTATACAATATCTCCTGTGCTCTACTTCCTATACGCTGAGTTGAAACTTTATTGCTGGAACAGCACAGCAGGTCAGGCAGCATCCAGGGAACAGGAGATTCGACGTTTCGGGCACAGGCCCTTCTTCAGGATTCCTGAAGAAGGGCCTGTGCCCGAAACGTCGAATCTCCTGTTCCCTGGATGCTGCCTGACCTGCTGTGCTGTTCCAGCAATAAAGTTTCAACTTTGATCTCCAGCATCTGCAGACCTCACTTTCTCCCTTCCTATACGCTGACTCCTGTACGCTGTCTCCTGTACACTGTCCCCTGGACACGGTCTCCTGTGTACTGTCTCCTATACACTGTCTCCTGTATACTGTCCCCTGGACACAGTCTCCTGTATGCTGTCTCCTGTACACTGTCTTCTGTACACTGTCTCCTCTATGCTGTCTCCTGTATGCTGTCTCTGTGCAGTGTCTCCTGTACAATGTCTCACCACACTCTCTCCTGAACACTGGCACCTGTACACTGTCTCATGTACAAGGTCTCCTGTACACAGTGTCCTGTACGCTGTTTCCCGTACACTGTCTCCTGTACACTGTCTCCTGGACACAATCTCCTGTACACAGTGTCCTTTATGCTGTCGCATGTACGCTGCCTCATGTATGCTGTCTCCTGTACACTGTCTCCTGGACACAATCTCCTGTACACAGTGTCCTTTACGCTGTCGCATGTACGCTGCCTCCTGTACGCTGTCTCCTGTACACTGTCTGCTGGACACAGTCTCCTGTACACAGTGTCCTTTACACTGTCTCCTGTATACTGTCTTCTGTACGCTGACCCTTGGACACAATCTCCTGTACACAGTGTCCTTTATGCTGTCGCATGTACGCTGCCTCCTGTATGCTGTCTCCTATACGCTGTCTCCTGTACACTGTCTCCTGTACACGGTCTCCTGTACACGGTCTCCTGTACATGGTCTCCACTATACTGTCTCCTTTACACTATCTTCTGCACACTGTCTCCTATACATTGTCTCCTGTGCACTGTCTCCTGTATGCTGTCTGCTGTATGCTGTCCCTTGGACACAATCTCCTGTACACAGTGTACATGCTGTCGCATGTACTCTGCCTCCTGTATGCTGTCTCCTGTATACAGTGTGCTCTACACTCTCTCCTATACGCTGTCTCCTGTCTGCTGTCTTCTGTACACTGTCCCTTGGACACAGACTCCTGTACACGGTCTCCTGTACACAGTCTCCTGTACATGGTCTCTGCTATGCTGTCACCTTTACACTATCTTCTGCACACTGTCTCCTGTACACTGTCTCCTATACATTGTCTCCTGTGCACTGTCTCCTGTACACTGTCTCCTATACGTAGTCTCCTGTACGCTGTTTCCTGGACACTATCTCCTGCACACGGATTCCTGTACACTGTCCCCTATACATAGTCTCCAGTACGTTGTCTGCTGTATGCTGTCTCATATACACTGTCTCCTGTACAATGTCTCCTGTGCACAGTCTCCTCTACACTGTCCAGTGTACACTGTCCAGTGT
>NW_025212146.1:9685-14353 GCF_004010195.1 Chiloscyllium plagiosum
CACTGTCTCCTGTACACTGTCTCCTATACGCTGTCTCCTCTACGCTGTCTGCTGTACACAGTCTCCTGTATGCTCTCTCCATTATGCTCTCTTCTGTGCACTGTCTCCTGTACACTGTCTCCTATACGTAGTCTCCTGTACGCTGTTTCCTGGACACTATCTCCTGCACACGGATTCCTGTACACTGTCCCCTATACATAGTCTCCAGTACACTGTCTCCTGTGCACTGCCTCCTGCATGCTTTCTCCTGTATCCTGTCTTCTGTACACTGTCCCCTGGACACAGTCTCCTGTACGTTGTCTGCTGTATGCTGTCTCATATACACTGTCTCCTGTACAATGTCTCCTGTGCACAGTCTCCTCTACACTGTCCAGTGTACACTGTTCAGTGTACACTGTCTCCTGTATGTAGTCTCCAGAACACACTCTTCTGTACACTGTCTCCTGTATTGTGTCTCCTGGACACAGCCTCCTGTATTGTGTCTCCTGTACACAGCCTCCTTTACGCAGTCTCCTGTATGCTGTCTCCTGTACATTGTCTGCTGTACGTAGTCTCCAGTACACTGTCTCCTGTATACTGTCTCCTCTACACTGTCTCCTGTACGCTGTCTCCTGTACACTGTCTCCTATACGCTGTCTCCTCTACGCTGTCTGCTGTACACAGTCTCCTGTATGCTCTCTCCATTATGCTCTCTTCTGTGCACTGTCTCCTGTACACTGTCTCCTGTATACAGTATACTCTACACTCTCTCCTATATACTGTCTGCTGTATGCTATCTCCTGCGCACTGCCTGCTATACGCTGTCTACTGTCTGCTGTCTTCTGTACACTGTCCCCTGGAGACAGACTCCTGTACGCTATCTCCTGTACACAGTCTCCTCTATATTGTCCCCTGGACACAGTCTCCTGCATGCTGTCTCCTGTACACAGTCTCCTCTATATTGTCCCCTGGACACAGTCTCCTGTATGCTGTCTCCTGTACACAGTCTCCAGTACACTATCTCCTGTGCGCTGTCTCCTGTGCGCTGTCTTCCAGTACACTATCTCCTGTGCGCTGTCTCCTGTGCGCTGTCTCCTGTAAACTGTCTCCTGTACACTGTCTCCTGTGCACTGTCTCCTCTACGCTGTCTCCTATACACTATCTCCTGTACACTGTCTCCTGCATGCTGTCTCCTGTACACTGTCTCCTCTACGCTGTCTCCTGTATGCTGTCTCCTGTATGCTGTCTCTGTACACTGTCTCCTGTACAATGTCTCCTGAACACTCTCTCCTGAACACTGTCACCCGTACACTGTCTCATGTACACTGTCTCCTGTACACAGTGTCCTGTACGCTGTCTCCTGTACACTGTCTCCTGTATGCTGTCTCCTGTGCATTGTCTTCTGTACACTGTCTCCTGTACACTGTCTATTCTACGCTGTCTCCTGCACGCTGTCTCCTGTACCCTGTCTCCTGGACACTGTCTCCTGTACACTGCCTCCTGGACACAGTCTCTTGTACAGTGTCCTTTACGCTGTCTCCTGTATGCTGTCTTCTGTACGCTGTCCCTTGGACACAGTCTCCTGTACACAGTGTCCTGTATGCTGTCTCATGTACGCTGCCTCCTGTATGCTGCCTCCTATATGCTGTCTCCTATACGCTATCTTCTGTGCACTACTTCCTATACGCTGACTCCTCTACGCTGTCACCTGTACTGTCCCCTGGACACAGTCTCCTGTGTACTGTCTCCTATACACTGTCTCCTGTATACTGAACCCTGGACACAGTCTCCTGTATGCTGTCTCCTCTACGCTGTCTCCTGTACAATGTCTCCTCTACACTGTTTCCTGTTTGCTGTCTTCTGTATGCTGTCCCTTGGACACAGTCTTCTGTACACAGTGTCCTGTATGCTGTCTCATGTACGCTGCCTCCTGTATGCTGTCTCCTATACGCTGTCTCCTATACAGTATCTCCTGTGCACTACTTCCTATTCGCTGACTCCTGTACGCTGTCTCCTGTACTATCCCCTGGACACAGTATCCTGTGTACTGTCTCCTACACACTGTCTCCTCTTTACTGTCCCCTGGACACAGTCTCCTGTATGCTGCACGGTGGCACAGTGGTTAGCACTGCTGCCTCACAGCGCCAGAGACCCGGGTTCAATTCCCGACTCAGGCGACTGACTGTGTGGAGTTTGCACGTTCTCCCCGTGTCTGCGTGGGTTTCCTCCGGGTGCTCCGGTTTCCTCCCACAGTCCAAAGATGTGCAGGTCAGGTGAATTGGCCATGCTAAATTGCCCGTAGTGTTAGGTAAGGGGTAAATGTCGGGGAATGGGTGGGTTGCGCTTCGGCGGGTCGGTGTGGACTTGTTGGGCCAAAGGGCCTGTTTCCACATTGTAAGTAATCGAATCTAATCTAATCTAATCTAATCTGTCTCCTGTACACTGTCTCCTGTACGCTGCCTCCTGTATGTTGTCTCTGTGCACTGTCTCCTGTACAATATCTCCCGAACACTCTTCTCCTGAACACTGTCACGTACACTGTCTCATGTACAAGCTCTCCTGTACACTGTCACTTGTACGCTGTCTCCTGTACACTGTCTCCTGGACACAAACTCCTGTACACAGTGTCCTTTACGCTGTCTCCTGTATGCTGTCTTCTGTACGCTGTCCCTTGGACACAGTCTCCTGTAAACAGTGGCCTGTATGCTGTCTCCTATACGCAGTCTACTATACGCTATCTCCTGTGCACTACTTCCAATACGCCGACTCATGTACGCTGTCCCCTGGAAACAGTTCCTGTGTACTGTCTCCTATTCACTGTCTCCTATATACAGTCCCCTGGACACAGTCTCCTGCATGCTGTCTCCTGTACGCTATCTCTTGTACGCTATCTCCTGTATGCTGTTTCTGTACGCTGTCTTCTGTGCACTGCCTCCTGTACACTGTCCCCTGGACACAGTCTCCTGTATGCTGTCTCCTGTTCAGTGTCTCCAGTACGCTGTCACTTGTACGCTGTCTCCTGTACACTATCTCCTATACCCTGTCTCCTAACACAATCTCCTGTGCACTGTCTCCTCTATGCTGTCTCATATACACTGTCTCCTGCGGGCTGTCTGCTGTGCACTGTCTCCTGTGCACTGTCTCCTGTACGCTGTCTCCTGTACACTGTCTCCTATACGCCGTCTCCTGTATGTTATCTTCTGTATGCTATCTCCTGTACACTAACTCCTGTCCACTGCCTCCTGTACACTGTATCCTGTACACTGTCTCCTGTACACTGTCTCCTGTGCACTGTCTCCTGTACGCTGTCTTCTGTACAGTGTCTCCTGTACGCTGTCTTCTGTACGCTGTCTCCTGTATGCTGTCTTCTGTACGCTGTCTTCTGTACAGTGTCTCCTGTACGCTGTCGTCTGTACGCTGTCTCCTGTGCACTGTCCCCTGGACACAGTCTCCTGTATGCTGTCTCCTGTTCACTGTCTCCAGTACACAGTCACTTATACGCTGTCTCCTGTACTCTATCTCCTATACACTGTCTCCTGTACACAATCTCCTGTGCACTGTCTCCTCTATGCTGTCTCATATACACTGTCTCCTGGGGGCTGTCTGCTGTGCACAGTCTCCTGTGCGTTGTCTCCTGTACGCTGTCTCCTGTACACTGTCTCCTATACGCCGTCTTCTGTATGTTATCTTCTATATGCTATCTCCTGTACACTAACTCCTGTCCACTGCCTCCTATACACTGTATCCTGTACGCTGTCTCCTGTACACTGTCTCCTGTACACTGTCTCCTGTACACTATCTCCTATACGCCGTCTCCTGTATGTTATCTTCTGTATGCTATCTCCTGTACACTAACTCCTGTCCACTGCCTCCTGTACACTGTATCCTGTATGCTGTCTCCTGTACACTGTCTCCTGGACACAGTCTCCTGTATGCTGTCTCCTGTACACTGTCTCCTGAACACTGTCTCCTCTATGCTGCCTCCTGTATGCTGTCTCCTACATGATGTCTCTGTGCACTGTCTCCTGTATGCTATCTCCTGCATGCTGTCTCTGTGCACTGTCTCCTGTACAATATCTCCCAAACACTCTTCTCCTGAACACTGTCACGTACACTGTCTCATGTACAAGCTCTCCTGTACACAATGTCCTGTACGCTGTTTCCTGTACACTGTCTCCTGGACACAATCTCCTGTACACAGTGTCCTTTACGCTGTCTCCTGTATGCTGTCTCCTATATGCTGTCCACTATACGCTATCTCCTGTGCACTACTTCCAATACGCCGACTCATGTACGCTGTCCCCTGGACACAGTCTCCTGTATACTGTCTCCTATTCACTGTCTCCTATATACAATCCCCTGGACACAGTCTCCTGCATGCTGTCTCCTGTACGCTATCTCTTGTACGCTATCTCCTGTACACTGTCTCCTGTACGCTGTCTCCTGTACACTGTCTCCTATACGCCGTCTCCTGTATGTTATCTTCTGTATGCTATCTCCTGTACACTAACTCCTGTCTACTGCCTCCTGTACACTGTATCCTGTACGCTGTCTCCTGTACACTGTCTCCTGTGCACTGTCTCCTGTACGCTGTCTCCTATATGCCATCTCCTGTACGCTATCTCTTGTACGCTATCTCCTATACGCTGTCTTCTGTACAGTGTCCCCTGTCCGCTGTCCCCTGTCCGC
>NW_025212146.1:16990-19131 GCF_004010195.1 Chiloscyllium plagiosum
GCTGTCTCCTGTATGCTGTCTCCTGTTCACTGTCTCCAGTACACTGTCACTTGTACGCTGTCTACTGTACGCTATCTCCTATACCCTGTCTCCTATATACTGTCTCCTGTACACAATCTCATGTGCACTGTCTCCTCTATGCTGTCTCATATCCACTGTCTCCTGCAGGCTGTCTCCTGTGCACTGTCTTCTGTGCGCTGTCTCCTGTACGCTGTCTCCTGTACACTGTCTGCTATACGCCGTCTCCTATATGTTATCTTCTGTATGCTATCTCCTGTACACTAACTCCTGTCCACTGCCTCCTATACACTGTATCCTGTACGCTGTCTCCTGTGCACTGTCTCCTGTACGCTGTCTCCTATACGCCATCTCCTGTACGCTGTCTCGTGTACGCTATCTCCTGTACGCTGTCTCCTGTACGCTGTCTTCTGTACGCTGTCTTCTGTACAGTGTCTCCTGTACGCTGTCTTCTGTACGCTGTCTCCTGTGCACTGTCTCCTGTACGCTGTCTCCTATACGCCATCTCCTGTACGCTGTCTCGTGTACGCTATCTCCTGTACGCTGTCTCCTGTACGCTGTCTTCTGTACGCTGTCTTCTGTACAGTGTCTCCTGTACGCTGTCTTCTGTACGCTGTCTCCTGTGCACTGTCTCCTGTACGCTGTCTCCTATACGCCATCTCCTGTACGCTGTCCGCTGCCTCCTGTATGCTGTCTCCTGCATGATGTCTCTGTGCACTGTCTCCTGTATGCTGTCTCCTGTATGCTGTCTCCTGCATGATGTCTCTGTGCACTGTCTCCTGTACAATATCTCCCGAACACTCTTCTCCTGTACACTGTCACGTACACTGTCTCATGTACAAGCTCTCCTGTACACAATGTCTTGTACGCTGTGTCCTGTACACTGTCTCCGGGACACAATCTCCTGTACACAGTGTCCTTTACGCTGTCTCCTGTATGCTGTCTCCTATACGCTGTCTACTATACACTATCTCCTGTGCACTACTTCCAATACGCCGACTCATGTACGCTGTCCCCTGGACACAGTCTCCTGTGTACTGTCTCCTATTCACTGTCTCCTATATACAGTCCCCTGGACACAGTCTCCTGCATGCTGTCTCCTGTACACTATCTCTTGTACACTATCTCTTGTACGCTATCTCCTGTATGCTGTCTCCTGTACGCTGTCTTCTGTACAGTGTCTCCTGTACGCTGTCTTCTGTACGCTGTCTCCTGTGCACTGCCTCCTGTACACTGTCCCCTGGACACAGTCTCCTGTATGCTGTCTCCTCTATGCTGTCTCCTGTTCACTGTCTCCAGTACGCTGTCACTTGTACACTGTCTCCTGTACACTATCTCCGATACCCTGTCTCCTATATACTGTCTCCTGTACACAATCGCCTGTGCACTGTCTCCTCTATGCTGTCTCATATACACTGTCTCCTGCGGGCTGTCTCCTGTGCACTGTCTTCTGTGCGCTGTCTCCTGTACACTGTCTCCTATACGCCGTCTCCTGTATGTTATCTTCTGTATGCTATCTCCTGTACAATAACTCCTGTCCACTGCCTCCTGTACACTGTATCCTGTACGCTGTCTCCTGTACACTGTCTCCTGTGCACTGTCTCCGGTACGCTGTCTCCTATACGCTGTATCCTGTACGCTGTCTTCTATACGCTGTCTTCTGTACAGTGTCTCCTGTACGCTGTCTTCTGTAAGCTGTCTCCTGTGCACTGTCTCCTATACGCCGTCTCCTGTATGTTATCTTCTGTATGCTATCTCCTGTACACTAACTCCTGTCTATTGCCTCCTGTGCACTGTATCCTGTACGCTGTCTCCTGTACACTGTCTCCTGTGCACTGTCTCCTGTACGCTGTCTCCTATATGCCATCTCCTGTACGCTGTCTCTTGTACGCTATCTCCTATACGCTGTCTCCTGTACGCTGTCTTCTGTACGCTGTCTCCTGTATGCTGTCTTCTGTACGCTGTCTTCTGTACAGTGTCTCCTGTACGCTGTCATCTGTACGCTGTCTCCTGTGCACTGTTCCCTGGACACAGTCTCCTGTATGCTGTCTCCTGTATGCTGTCTCCTGTTCACTGTCTCCAGTACGCTGTCACTTGTACGCTGTCTCCTGTACACTATCTCC
>NW_025212146.1:19540-21283 GCF_004010195.1 Chiloscyllium plagiosum
TCTCCTGTACACTGTCTCCTGTACACTGTCTCCTATACGCCATCTCCTGTATGTTATCTTCTGTATGCTATCTCCTGTACACTAACTCCTGTACACTGTATCCTGTATGCTGTCTCCTGTACACTGTCCCCTGGACACAGTCTCCTGTATGCTGTCTCCTGTACACTGTCTCCTCTACGCTGCCTCCTGTATGCTGTCTCCTGCATGGTGTCTCTGTGCACTGTCTCCTGTATGCTATCTCCTGCATGCTGTCTCTGTGCACTGTCTCCTGTACAATATCTCCCGAACACTCTTCTCCTGAACACTGTCACGTACACTGCCTCATGTACAAGCTCTCCTGTACACAATGTCCTGTACGCTGTGTCCTGTACACTGTCTCCAGGACACAATCTCCTGTACACAGTGTCCTTTACGCTGTCTCCTGTATGCTGTCTCCTATACGCTGTCTACTATACGCTATCTCCTGTGCACTACTTCCAATACGCCGACTCATGTACGCTGTCCCCTGGACACAGTCTCCTGTATGCTGTCTCCTCTATGCTGTCTCCAGTACGCTGTCACTTGTACGCTGTCTCCTGTACACTATCTCCTATACCCTGTCTCCTATACACTGTCTCCTGTTCACAATCTCCTGTGCACTGTCTCCTCTATGCTGTCTCATATACACTGTCTCCTGCGGGCTGTCTCCTGTGCACTGTCTTCTGTGTGCTGTCTCCTGTACGCTGTCTCCTGTACACTGTCTCCTGTACACTGTCTCCTATACGCCATCTCCTGTATGTTATCTTCTGTATGCTATCTCCTGTACACTAACTCCTGTCCACTGCCTCCTGTACACTGTAACCTGTACGCTGTCTCCTGTACACTGTCTCCTGTGCACTGTCTCCTGTACGCTGTCTCCTATACGCCGTCTCCTGTACGCTGTCTTCTGTACAGTGTCTCCTGTACGCTGTCTTCTGTACGCTGTCTCCTGTGCACTGTTCCCTGGACACAGTCTCCTGTATGCTGTCTCTTGTATGCTGTCTCCTGTTCACTGTCTCCTGTACACTGTCTCCTGAACACTGTCTCCTCTACGCTGCCTCCTGTATGCTATCTCCTGCATGCTGTCTCTGTGCACTGTCTCCTGTATGCTGTCTCCTGCATGCTGTCTCTGTGCACTGTCTCCTGTACAATATCTCCCGAACACTCTTCTCCTGAACACTGTCACGTACACTGCCTCATGTACAATCTATCCTGTACACAGTGTCCTGTACGTTGTCTCCTGTATACTGTCTCCTGGACACAATCTCTTGTACACATTGTCCTTTACGCTGTCTCCTGGATGCTGTCTCCTATATGCTGTCTACTATACGCTATCTCCTGTGCACTACTTCCAATACGCCGACTCATGTACACTGTCCCCGGACACAGTCTCCTGTGTACTGTCTCCTATTCACAGTCTCCTATATACAGTCCCCTGGAGACAGTCTCCTGCATGCTGTGTCCTGTATGCTATCTCTTGTACACTATCTCCTGTACGCTGTCTCCTGTACGCTGTTTCTGTACGTTGTCTTCTGTACAGTGTCTCCTGTACGCTGTCTTCTGTACAGTGTCTCCTGTACGCTGTCTTCTGTACAGTGTCTCCTGTACGCTGTCTTCTGTACAGTGTCTCCTGTACGCTGTCTTCTGTACAGTGTCTCCTGTACGCTGTCTTCTGTACAGTGTCTCCTGTACGCTGTCTTCTGTACGCTGTCTCCTGTGCACTGT
>NW_025212146.1:21599-25272 GCF_004010195.1 Chiloscyllium plagiosum
TCCTGTACGCTGTCTCCTGTACACTGTCTCCTATACGCCGTCTCCTGTATGTTATCTTCTGTATGCTATCTCCTGTACACTAACTCCTGTCCACTGCCTCCTGTACACTGTATCCTGTACGCTATCTCCTGTACACTGTCTCCTGTACGCTGTCTCCTGTACACTGTCTCCTATACGCCGTCTCCTATATGTTATCTTCTGTATGCTATCTCCTGTACACTAACTCCTGTCCACTGCCTCCTGTACACTGTATCCTGTACGCTATCTCCTGTACACTGTCTCCTGTGCACTGTCTCCTGTACGCTGTCTCTTGTACGCTATCTCCTATACGCTGTCTCCTGTACGCTGTCTTCTGTACGCTGTCTTCTGTACAGTGTCTCCTGTACGCTGTCTTCTGTATGCTGTGTCCTGTGCACTGTCCCCTGGACACAGTCTCCTGTATGCTGTCTCCTCTATGCTGTCTCCTGTTCACTGTCTCCAGTACACTGTAACCTGTACGCTGTCTCCTGTACACTGTCTCCTGTGCACTGTCTCCTGTACACTGTCTCCTATACGCCGTCTCCTGTGTGTTATCTTCTGTATGCTATCTCCTGTACACTAACTCCTGTCCACTGCCTCCTGTACACTGTATCCTGTACGCTGTCTCCTGTACACTGTCTCCTGAACACAGTCTCCTGTGTACTGTCTCCTATACACTGTCTCTTGTATACTGTCCCCTGGACACAGTCTCCTGTATGCTGTCTCCTGTACACTGTCTCCTATACACTGTCTCCTCTATGCTGCCTCCTGTATGCTGTCTCCTGCATGCTGTGTCTGTGCACTGTCTCCTGTGCGCTGTCTCCTGTACACTGTCTCCTGTGCGCTGTCTCCTGTATGCTGTCTCCTGTACACTGTCTCCTGTACACTGTCTCCTATACGCCGTCTCCTGTATGTTATCTTCTGTATGCTATCTCCTGTACACTAACTCCTGTCCACTGCCTCCTGTACACTGTATCCTGTACGCTGTCTCCTGTTCACTGTCTCCTGTGCACTGTCTCCTGTACGCTGTCTCCTATACGCCGTCTCCTGTACGCTATCTTCTGTACGCTGTCTCCTATACACTATCTCCTGTACGCTGTCTCCTGTACACCATCTCCTGTATGCTCTCTCCGTACACTATCTCCTGTACACTTTATCCTAAAGGCTGTCTCCTGTACGCGCTCTCATGTATGCTCTCTCTGTACACTGTCTCCTGTATGCTGTCTCCTGTACATTGTCTTCTGTGCGCTGTCTCCTGTACACTGTCTCCTGTACAATGTCTCCTGAACATTCTCTCCTGAACATTCTCTCCTGAACATTGTCACCTGTACACTGTCTCCTGTACAATGTCTCCTGAACATTCTCTCCTGAACATTGTCACCTGTACACTGTCTCTTGTACACTGTCTCCTGTACATTGTCTCCTGGACCCTGTCTCCTGTACACTGCCTCCTGGACACAGTCTCTTGTACAGTGTCCTTTACACTGTCTCCTGTATGCTGTCTTCTGTACGCTGTCCCTTGGACACAGTCTCCTGTACACAGTGTCCTGTATGCTGTCTCATGTATGCTGCCTCCTGTATGCTGTCTCCTGTATGCTGTCTCTGTGCAGTGTCTCCTGTACAATATCTCCTGAACACTCTCTCCTGAACACTGTCACCTGTACAGTGTCTCATGTACAAGGTCTCCTGTACACAGTGTCCTGTACACTGTCTCCTGTACACTGTCTCCTGGACACAATCTCCTGTACACAGTGTCCTTTATGCTATCTCCTGTATGCTGCCTTCTGTACGCTGTCCCTTGGACACAGTCTCCTGTACACAGTGTCCATTATGCTGTCTCCTATATGCTGTCTCCTATACGCTATCTCCTGTGCACTACTTCCAATACGCCGACTCATGTACGCTGTCCCCTGGACACAGTCTCCTGTGTACTGTCTCCTATTCACTGTCTCCTATATATAGTCCCCTGGACACAGTCTCCTTCCTGCTGTCTCTTGTACTCTATCTCTTGTACGCTATCTCCTGTACGCTGTCTCCTGTACGCTGTCTTCTGTACAGTGTCTCCTGTACGCTGTCTTCTGTACGCTGTCTCCTGTGCACTGCTTCCTGTACACTGTCCCGTGGACACAGTCTCCTGTATGCTGTCTCCTATACGCTGTCTCCTGTACACTATCTCCTGTACACTGTCTCCTGTACACTGTCACCTGTACGCAGTCTCCTGTACGCTATCTCCTATACGCTGTCTCCTATACACTGTCTACTGTACACTATCTCCTGTACACTGTCTCCTCTATGCTGTCGTATATACACTGTCTCATATACACTGTCTCCTGTGCACTGTCTCCTGTGCGCTGTCTCATGTGCACTATCTCCTGTATGCTGTCTCCTATACGCTGTCTCCTGTATGTTATCTTCTGTATGCTATCTCCTGTACACTAACTCCTGTACACTGCCTCCTGTACACTGTCTCCTGTACGCTGTCTCCTGAACACAGTCTCCTGTACACTATCTCCTGTACACTATCTCCTGTACACTGTCTCCTGTACACTATCTCCTGTATACTGTCTCCTGTACGCTGTCTCCTGTATGCTGTCTCCTGTACGCTGTCTCCTGTACACTGTCTCCTGAACACAGTCTCCTGAACACAGTCTCCTGAACACTATCTCCTTTACACAGTCTCCTGAACACAGTCTCCTGTACACTATCTCCTGAACACAGCCTCCTGTACGCTGTCTACTGTACGCTGTCTCCTGTACACTATCTCCTTTACACTGTCTCCTATACGCTGTCTCCTGTACGCTGTCTCCTGTACACTATCTCCTTCACACTGTCTCCTGAACACAGTCTCCTGTACACTATCTCCTGTACACTGTCTCCTGTACACAGTCTCCTGTACGCTGTCTCCTGTACACTATCTCCTGTACACTGTCTCCTGTACACTATCTCCTGTACACTATCTCCTGTACACTATTTCCTGTGCACTGTCTCCTGTTCAATGTTTCCTGCATGCATACTCCTGTACACTGTCTCCTGTACATTGTCTCCTGTACACTGTCTCCTGTACGCTGTCTTCTGTACACTGTCCCCAGGACACAGTCTCCTGTGCACTGTCTCCTGTACGCTGTCTCCTGTACACTATCTCCTGTACACTGTCTCCTGTACGCTGTCTCCTGTACGCTGTCTCCTGTACACTATTTCCTGGACACTGTCTCCTGTACGCTGTCTCCTGTACGCTGTCTCCTGTACACTGTCTCCTGTACACTATCTCCTGAACACAGTCTCCTGTATACTGTCTCCTGTACACAATCTCCTGTACACTATCTCCTGTACACTGTCTCACGTACGCTGTCTCCTGTACACAGTGTCCTGCCTCCAGGATTTCCCATGCTTTGCGATGGGAAATCTGCAGTGGTAGCTGTTGAAGTGGGCTTCTAGAATAATTCTCATTTTGATAAATATTGATGCTTCTCTGAGAGAGTCTAGCAAAAAAACAATTTAGTGAAAAGGAAAGCCTCTGTCAGGGCAGTGAGACCAAATTGGACAGATCTTGGACAGAGCCAGCAGAAGTGTAATGGGCTGACTGGTCTCAGCATGTGACTTTACAATTCTCTCTGTGGTGCAGTTCAACACAAATAAGGACAATAGAATATCTGTC
>NW_025212147.1:0-3433 GCF_004010195.1 Chiloscyllium plagiosum
GCATAGTGTTCTGACGGTTTACAGAGAAAAAAAAACACAGAATGGTGTTACACACATTCTCCGCAGAAAAATCATAGAATATCGTTAGACACGTTTTACAGAGAGAAAAAAACCCACCAAAGAATGTTCCATGGCTTCGAGCTAAGCCAGAGGCCTCAGCAGGAGAAGTTGGACCAAGTGTTGAACATACACTAGTAACATTGACATTTTACCCCAAATGCCCGACTTTAGTTCCCACTTTCGGTCAGAGGCAACTGTGGCCGTGGTCACTATACCCCAATTACAACCAAAGCTCAAGTGAGTCCATATCACCCTGTGTGGGGTGCCGGACAATAGCATCACAATGGAAAGGTGCCTTTTCATAAACAGAGTAATGAATATTTTACAACAAAGATTCAAAAGTGCCACAAAGACAAAACACGTAATTACAACAGCAATGAACACAATTATTGCATGTAGAATAAAAGAGCACCAAGAGCTGTTTAATCCATCCAGCCAGGTCGCTTATAGTCGTGGAATTACATCCCTTCCTCCCTAATCTTGTCTGCCTCTCGCTTTATGTAGTCCGCCAGATTAGTAACATTATCTGAGGCAGCAGCGATGCAAGTGCAACATTCAGAGCCAGTAAGAGCGCAGCTAACAGGTTGTCCCCAAATCAGATATTCGTGGGCTATACGCTCCTGCAAAGCGACAGGAGTATCAGTTGTGTTTTCACCAAAGCACAGCAGTTAAAGTCAGTTTCTCTTTGTATTATGTGTTATGTGTTATTGTTAAATTATGGCTTTGTATCCTCCTAAGATACACTGAGCCACTTGTAAAGTGAGGGTTCATGTCTCAGGCACGTTTTTCAGTGCAAAAATCTTTTCTAAACATTCATGAGTGTTCCTTACTTCTGAGCTAACAATCTATTTTGCATTCCTACATGGGTATCGCAAAATGGTCATACATTCTTGACTGCCATATGATTTTATCCAGCGAGTTATGAGATTTTAAATATCTCTTCAAGAAGAGTTACGATGCCTGGGGAAGTGGCTGTATCAGCAAGTTCAGCAAGGAAAGACAAGGACAAGAACATCATGAAGAGAAAGCATTCAGTTCCGTGGTCCCATCTCAGCATATTTTTCACGAAAATGCTTGACAACATCAATTGCCATTTCAATCCATTCCCAGTTGTTGTTTCTTCTTTCTCCATGGACGGTCCCATGAACACTAGTATCCCACATTGTCTGACCCGACCAATGCAGAAACGTCCATCCTACCCTCCTCATCATTTGTAGTCTTGGCATATGCCGCACGTTCATCCGACGTGTTCTGTGTGGTTGTCGGTTTGCCGTCTTTTCCGCAACATGTTTCTTCAGAGTGGTCCCTTTTGACACAGTATTGAAGGATATCGCCTTGTTCTATTTCAGGACCGACAATCGCTGGTAAATTGACCTATTTTTCCACAGTTTGGGCAAGATTTTGTTTTTGGCATAGCGCCCACATTGTTGGTAGAATTTATAGAGTCGTTTTCCATACTCCGAGGCGCCGTCCCCTTTCTAGTCTTAAGTATTAGTTACTTTAGCCAATATGGTGGGCGGTTGGCCCAATCCACACTGAATTTCGGTCTAAAGTCTGCTGAAAGGCTCCAGTTGGTCCTCTATTTATTCTCTTGTGAAGAATAGCCATGTTCGACACGATTATAATTCCTTAAAAAATACATAATTGAGTCTGATACAAACGCAAACCACATTTTCGAATCACCACAGATTTCCAAATTGTAGACTGAATTCAAAACATTTCGAGATTTCGAGTTGCAAGGGGAATAAAACGAATATTACAGAAGACCACATGCAATCTCCAACAAAGGAAAGTACATTCAAAACAGAGCACAAACAGTTAAAACTTAGTTCAGTATTTGCAGCATGCAAACTTTGTCCTGTCTCTCTCTTTAGCTCACTCTCTCTCTCTGTCTATCTATCTCTCTGCAGTCTCCTTGTCCTATTTAATTTACACGATATTTCTGTTTTCTGTTTTATCCGATCACAATTAAATGTGTCAACATTTGGAAATAACTTCTCAGTTGTTCCTGTCCACTTCACATGTTTGTTGACAAAGGTTTGGTTTGGAAGTAGACATGGAATGAATATGTATACGCACGAAACGCGTTCCCTTCTGAGAGTGCGACACATAAGAGAGATAGCTCCCCATTCATTTCACAATTGTCTCTTTCACACAAACGGTCCTTTAAATCGAATATTACTATTAATAAAGTTGACTAATTCACGCAAAGAATATGACCAAATGTCCAATTTCCCAGAATTCTCACTCTCATGAATCTAAAATTATTTTCTCTATTATCAACCTCTTTGTGGTCAAGGTTTTGCCTGAAAAGTCAGTCAATTGATACACCAGAAGCACCCCACATTTCTTGGTCCTATCTTTAGTTTATCGTAAGAACCAATCTGGTTGTTGTTTAGGTGCCTGGGATTGATCAGAATCTCCGCTCACCCCCGTAGTATTTCATCAATTTAATGAATGAATGTTGGAGTACCATGATGCCTGTTATATAGAGTGAAGAATCCCCCTATTGCAGGTAGGAGCAATCATACTGCCAGCTGAGTATCACGTCCCAGGTATCCTTTTTCCAATTTCCGACTTTATGAGCCTGGTTTTCGTGTGGTGGATTTCCCTTCTTAAAGACAGCTCAGTCTCGGTGCGACAGATGGATACATTTCTTGTCCATTTGCCCGCATCTCAAATGCCACAGGACAGACACTCTCACATTCATTCATAACAGATCAAAAATTACTGACATCTGATTCAATTCAAAATTTTTTGACGTCCTTCTGCAGATTTTTGACAGCGGCCACATGCACAGACTGTTTGATAGGATCCTCGCAACTACGCCGATTTGTTGTAGTAAAACTATGCAATACTCCTAATTACAAGTCAACCAGAAGTCATTTATTAAAGAAAAGCTTTTGGAAGAAAAAGCACAACTGTTCAGTTTCACGAAGTTTTCTCCACGATTACATTTCAGCAAGTTATATTATTCGCTAAAACCGCAGGTTTTGCTCATTTTCCTGTTGTTGCCGTTCCTTAGTTTTGCCTTCTTAAGGTCAAGGCCCTCTTTGCCGTCATATATTACACACTTCCAAGTATACAGAGATCTCATTCTTCGCAACGGATTTCAGAATCTTACCCAGGATTAATTTAGATTAATTTTTCCTTCAACCTTCTGTCTTTTGCATCATTCCTTTAAAACGGGGTTGTCACTTTAGCGATTTTCCAGTCCTTGGGATGCTAGTGATCCTAGTGATTCCTAAAAGATCACCACTTACGCTTCCACTATCTCTTCAGCTATCTCCTGTAGAATTCTGTACTGTAGTCCACCTGATCCAGGTTATTTATCCATCTTCAGGCAATTCAGTTTCTCTAACATTTTCACTTT
>NW_025212147.1:4599-5792 GCF_004010195.1 Chiloscyllium plagiosum
TCCTTGCCTTAAGCTCCCTGAACACGTCTGTCTCATTGCACAGCACAAAATCCAGTATTGCTTGTTCTCCACAAGTCTCCACCATAAGCTAATCCAAAAAGGCATCTCAAGACATTCCAAAGATTCCTTTGCTTGAAATCCACTACCAACCTGATTTTGCCAGCCCACCTGCTTCTTGAAAACCCCATGATCAAAGTAACCTAGCCTTTCCAACACATCTTTTCTATCTTCTTGCATACATTGTGCCCCAGCTATTGATTATCATTTGGGGGCTTGTACATAACTCCAAACACCTTTGCGTTTCCACAATTCTGCCTACAGAGATTCCATTCCATCTGACTCCACCTCGTTTCTTAGTAGAGGTATAGAGAGCTGAAATGAAGGTAAGTCTGGAATCACAAGCGACATGTGGGATCCTGAGGAAGGGCTTATACTGGAAACATCAATACTTCTGTTCCTTGCATACTGCCTGACCGGTTATGCTTTTCCAGCGCCATACATTTTCACGTGGGAGATTCGAAACGGATATGTCGCGTCAATATTCACTGTGCAGCGAGCCAGAAAGGTTTTGCAGAATTAATAGCAATGAGTGGAAAAGAATCTACATGGCGTATAAAGGGTTGCTGGATGCAGTAAACTATGCAAAGGTGGGCAAATAGCTGGGACCAGATCAATTACATCAATGGACATTATGGAATGTTGGAGCCGAAATTGAGGGACGCAGCAGAGTTATTTTTGATCATGGACTACCACAAGTGAGTTGCTGGAAGACAGCAGGTTGATGAAAGTTGTGCCATTATTTGACAAAGGTGGCGAGCAAAATCCAGGAAAACGCCAACTGGTGAGCTTTACATCACCGATGGACAATTAGTCTCAGTGGAGTTTGACAGTACATACAGCATAGAACATAGAACATTACAGTGCAGCACAGGCTTTTCGGCCCTCGATGTTCCGCTGACCTGTGAATTTCACCTGATGCTCATCAAACCTACGCTATTACATTATTATCTATATGTATGTTCTATGCTGAAACTGTGTGACTGGAAAAGCGCAGCATGTCAGGCAGCATCCAGGGAACAGGAGAATCGACGTTTCGGGCATAAGCCCTTCTTCAGGAATGAGGAAAGTTTGTCCAGCAAGCTAAGATAAATGGTAGGGAGGAGGGACTTTGGGGAGGGGCGTCGGAAATGTGA
>NW_025212147.1:6449-10950 GCF_004010195.1 Chiloscyllium plagiosum
GTTTGTAGTAGATGTCCGTGTTGATTCGGTCGTCTGAGATAGAAATAGAAAGGTCGAGGAAGGGGATGTTCTATGCCCATTTAAATAACCTTAACGTCGGCGAGTCTACTACTGTTGCAGGCCGGCTTTCCACGCCCCAACCTAAGGAATCGAGCCGGAAATCTGTCCTAAATTTATCACCCCTTAATTTGAAGCTCTGTTCCCTCGTGCAACCTTCCAGCATTCGAGGACAAAGGCTCTCGTTATGATTCGTATGGAACCCTCTGATTATTTTATACATCTCTATTAAGTCACCCCTCAACCTTCTTCTCTACACACGAAAATATCCTCAGTTCCAATAGCCTTTCCTCGTAAGACATTCCTTCCATACCAAGCAATATCCTAGTAACTCTCCTCTGGTCCTCACCTACCACCCCACCAATCTCCATGTACAGCGCATCATCCGCCGTCATTTCCGCCATCATCCGCCGTCTGAACCCTTTCCAAAACTTCCCCATCCTGTCCATAATACGTTCATCAGACCTACTGCTCCTCGGATGCTGCCTGAACTGCTATGCTCTTCCAGAACCACTGATCCAGAATCTGGTTTCCAGCATCTGCAGGCAATGTTTTTACCTAATAGTCCAGTTGCGGCCTTACAAATGTCTTGTACAGCTGAGGTCTGATGTCATGGCTCCAAAACGCAAGCCCCATATTAACAACCGCCAAAGCACTAAATGTCTTCTTCACAATCGTATTAACCTGGGTGACAACTTTCCAGGATTTATGCAGCTGGCCACCGAGATCTCCCTTTTCATCTACACTGCCAAGAAATGTACCATTAGCCCAGCACTCTGCATTGTTGTTACTTCTTCCAAAGTGAACTAACTCTCACTTTCTGCATTAAACTCCATTTGCCGATTCTGAGCCCAGCTATGCATTTTATCTGTCTCCCTCAGGAACACACAGCATCATTTGGCAGTATCCACATTTCTTCTTACCTCAGGGCATTCTGCAAATTAACTAACCCATCCCTCTACGCCCACATCCAGATCACCGTTAAAAATGCCAAACTGTCGTCGCCCCAAAACAGATCCCTACAGCAGACCACTGGTAACTGAACTCCAGGATGGAATTTCCAGTCAATCACCACCGTCTGTCTTCTTTCAGCTAGTCAATTTGCGATCCAAACCCATAAGTCACCCATATTTTCTGTATTGTATATTGGCCTACCGAATGGAACCTTATCAAACGCCTTACTGAAGTCAAAATACATTACATCAACTGCTTTACCTGCATCCACCTGTTTTGTCAACTTCTCAAAGAACTCAGTACGGTTAGTTAAGCACAATCAACTCTTTACAATAGTGTTAACTATTTTAACTAAAATAATCCTTTCCAAATGATTATTAATCCAGTATATTTTACCCTTTTCCAGAACCTTAACCATTACTAAAGAAAGACTCGGTGCTCTTTAATCACCAGGGTTGTTTGGACTCCCTTCTGAAACAAGTTAATAGCATTTGCCATTCTCGAAGTGTTGTGGGAGGATGATAATGATGACATAATGATCAAAAACAAAAGCTCTGTAATTTCCTCCCTGGCTTCCCACAGAATCCGCGAATAAATCTGATCCGGCTCACGGTGGTATCTACTTCCAGATCTTCCAAAATTGCTGAAATCTCTTCTTTGTCAACCGTAATTCCATCTGATCTAGTAGACTGCATTTCCATATTCTCACTAATATTGCCCTTTTCTAGTGTGAATACTGACGAAAAGTATCCATTAATCACTTCTCCTGTGCCCTCAGATTCCACATGCAACTTTCCACTTCTGTCTTTGATTGGCCCTAATCTTACTCAGATTAGATTATCTGCACTTGAAAAGTCAAGGACTGATTATGAATGGTCAGCATATCGTTGTGCATTGAAAATTGTATCTCATAAAATTTATTGACTTTTTTCGGAGGTTCTCAATAAGATATATAAAGGCAGAGCAGTAGACTTGCCTACATGGACGCTCAGAAAGCTTTTAACAAGGTTCGGCATGAATGCACTGTTTATAAAATGAGATCATATGGGATCTAAAGAGAGTTGGATATTTGGACACAAGTTTGACATGACGGTAGTAGAGAGTAGGGTGAGAGGCTAGTTGTTCAGACTGGAAGCCTGTGAATATCAAAGTGTTGCTCGTATTGCTACTGGGTCTACTGTTGTTCCTACTTTATGTGACTGATTTGGAAGAATGGGTTGGAGGAATGGTTAGTAACTTCGCGGATAAAACATAAAATAGTGATTGATTGAACAGTGAAGAAGATTATCTTAAGAGTACAATGGGATCTTGACCAACTTGGTGAGTATGTTGACGAGTGGCAGTTTAAAACAGATAACTTCCAGTTGATTCTCCTTGGTCAGGCAAACCACGGCAGGACTGATGCAGTCAATGATAACGCATTGTGCAACACAGAGACTGAGGGGTGCAAGTGTACAGTTCCTTTTTTCTTAGCATCACGGGTAGACATATAGTGACGAAGGCGTTTGATACTCATTGCTTTAGAGCATTAAGTTCAGGTGTTCAGAAGGCATATCGTGTTTGGGTGATTAAAAGTTTTTAGTAAATTGCTGTTAGATTGGCATGGATGCAAAAAGAATTCGAGGGCATTTTCCAAGATTGGAAGTTTTGAGTGATAAGGAAAGGCTGGATAGGCTGGTTCGTTGATCCTGTGAAATAGGAGGCAAAGAGGTCACATTCTTGACCTCGTATATTGCCCCGGTTAAAAGAGATTTGAGCAGGTGCATGGATAAGAAATGCTTCGTGGAATAAAATCCAAAACATGCATATGGGGCTAGTTCGTGGAATAAAATCCAAAACATGCATATGGGGCTAGTACAGCTCAGAAAACGTGGTCGCCATGAACAGGTTGGCCCGAAGTTGCTGTTTCGCTTCTGTCGCAGTCTGTCACTCCTTCCTTCCGTGAAAGTGTCATTTGCACTATATCTGACGAGCAATTTCCCACTATCTCCTTCATCCAGGCTTAGCCTTGTGCTTTTGCAACCGCAACAGGTACCTTCACAAAATATTTAGTTATCGTTTCATGTGGTAAGTATCACATTTAACTGAACGCAACCATATAATTGTTCTTTTGCGTCAAAGTACTAGATTATGTCTGTCTAACTGTTAACCTCGTAAATCACAGAAGACTGACTCCACAACAGATGACTCTTTATCTTATTATACATGCATTTCCTGATTTAAGAAGATCTTAATTATACAGTAGGTATTCGTTAAAGTAATAGAGTATTCTGCCTTCGAATTTGTTCAACGGTTCAAAAGGATTATTGTTGTTCTCACATTCATCCTAACTAGTTGCGCGCGTTTTCTCAGTCATGACTATTCCTCTACTGACAAAGAATCGATATTTCTAAGTCTTAATCGTAGACAAAGATCCAGCCCCTAAAGCTTTCTGTTCCAACGAATTCCAAAGTCTCAGAAACCTCAGAGAGAGAAAAATACCTATTCACCTCAGTGCAAAAATTGTGTCACTTAATTTTGGGACTGTGCTATTTGTTCTTTGAATTCCCAAGAATGCAAACGTTATTGTATTATTTCTGTTACCCATATATTTAAAGAGCCCTGTCTTAATCTTCCAAATTAAAACGAGCAGAGTCCCAAACTGTATAAGCTTTGCTCATATAACAATCTCTTCACACCGAAGATGATTCGAGTGCACTCTCTGTGATCTACCTGCAATTAAAAAAGGCATATTTTCTAAACTGTGGAGACAAAGACTACTTATAGACTTCCCGTATTTAGTATACGGCTACAAGATGTTACTGCTTAATTGAAACTTTACAGGTGAAACAAAAAAATGACGTATTATTGAACAGCGATGAAGATTATCTTAAGAGAACAACGGTATCTTGGCCAACTGGGCGAATGAGTTGACGAGTGGCAGTTTAAAGCAGATAAACACGAGCTTCATGATATTCTGTCACACATGTCTGCTAGCTTACGAAATCACGTCATCAACAATTCGCACGGAGCGATTGCATAGTTGGTCCCACATTTGCAGCTAGACATCTTGAATGTAAACTCGCTGGTGTAATGCCATTCGATTCATCTTAAACTGCTATCTCTTGTATTCAGGCCAAGGCAGATATGCTTCTTTGAAGAACTGTCCACTCACCTCGGTTCCATGGAGAAATGCTCATGTTATCAAGTGGGAAGGGATTTTAAATACATCTTCGAGTAGCAGATTGACGTCACGGTGTCCAATCTGTTCTCTGTTTGCCATGGTCATGATGGATTGCGTCACATACTTCAACCTGGTGGACTGCTGGAAAGATACCCATCCTGACTCCTTCACATTTGATTTTCTGAGGTCTGGCGTTGGAGCGTCGAGGATCAAGAGTAGTACATTTCATGGCTATAAGTTTCCTGCGTTCCATTAAACAGCATGCAAGAGGTAGCGGATATGGCTCACTGCCTGGTGTGGGCAGGCGTCATCTCGTTGTTTGCTGAG
>NW_025212147.1:12782-18199 GCF_004010195.1 Chiloscyllium plagiosum
TAATCTAATCTAATCTAATCTAATCTAATCGAATCTAATCTAATCTAAATTGTTCAGATTGCAAGAGTATAAGAATTCAAAAACTATCATAGCATAGTAAGGGAAAGTCAACATCATTTCATGAATGTCAGATTGTCTGACTTGTCTGAGACTATTCTGAGGAATTCCAACCAGAGTGGGCAAAGGGGAAACAAGAGATGAGTTATTTTGGAATGCTCAACGGCGGTCGATAAGGTATTTAATTAAAGGTTACGACACATAATACAAGGCCACTGTGCTATTATTTCTTTTTTGGAAGACATATGGAATTATCTCCTGGGCACGAAATAACAAGTGAGGAGTAGCCCTATTTGTCAGATTAGCTCCCCATGGCAATTGGGCTCCAGGGTGCTCCATGCTGGGACCAAAACAGTTTACAATGTGCAGAAGTGACGTGAGGGGGGAAGAAAAGGTATGTTTATAAAATATTTAGACAACAACAATTGCGAGACCATTACAAACAGTTTACAAATTGTTAGTCGGAATTTAGAGAGCAAAATGGTGGCAATTTGAGAATGACCTAGGAACGTTATAAACTATTCAGTTTGGAAGAATGAAAAAAGGACGTGCATTTATCTGAACAGAGACCAATCACAGAGCACTGCATGGGCTACTTGTGCAGAACACGCAGAAACCTAGCAGGAGCAGATCAGTGCAGATGTTGGAATGTCTACTAAAAAGAAAAACATGCTGGGGAAAACAACGGTTCAGGCAGCATCCGTGGTGTGAAAGCAAACTAACGCTTCTTATCGAGATGGCATTTCACTAGAATTGACGTGATGAGATAACAGGGCAGCATTTGTGCAATAATGGAGGGGGTGGTTGGGGAGGTTGGCATGGCGAGGCCGAAAGGATGTTGAACGTCCAGATTAAGTGAAAAAATGCAATGCACTGGAGGCCCTGCTCATCTCCTAAGAGTGGGTCACCCTTCGCTTTTTGAAGTAAACCAGAAAAACCATCCCAGGGAGCAGGATGTTTCCAGCTTGTCGCCAAAGAAGTGTGCAATGTTGGCAGCCGAAGACCACAACGCTACTGAAGAGTTTCCATGACACGGGATGGGCAGAATACATGGCGACTCATCCCGTGATTGGAGATGCGTTGCTCTCTGGTGCTGCGAGGTCCTGATTCTGCAGAGTGTAATTTCGCTTCCTGATGGTGACGGCCGACGTTTTCTCTCACAAACCGCTGTTCGGATTTTAATGCACTCTTGCGATCTGCTGAATGAACACAATTGGTCCAAGGATGGCCAAGGCATTGGCGATCATTGGGAAGATCACTGTTGTTCTGCCCTGGAAAGAAAATGACCAGGTCACGAAGAGCGCATTTTTCGAGTGTTAGTCTTGCGATTTCTGCACTCAATATCACATCCAGAACTCGGGAGCACTTGGCCAGGCACTGGAGTTAATGTTCACAAAGCATGAATGGTGGGTGTCGGGTTCACCTTTCCTGAATTGGGCCAACACAGGCGCAGCAAGAGGGGCATTGTCACACCAGCATGTCAGCCTGCCGAGATCACTCTCCAAGGGGTAATGTGAAGGACAACATGGCATAACAGGGGCAACAGATCACTTTCTAAAAAAAACTACCAATTTTACGATGTTTGCTGTCATATTGAAAAAGTCAGTGTGACAACTCCACGTTGAAATTTAGAGCCTTGTCTTTAGAATTGTATCTAGTATATCCCATGTTTCTGACCCGAGTGTCAGTCGAGAGTAAATTCCTGGGTTAACCACATCAGACGATTCAATTTCTTCCATTCCCCCAAACTTTTCTCTGTGGCCAGATGGGAGTTTAAACTATGTGCCCTAATCCATTTAATTTCCTCCCTTGCCTCGCAAAAAGATTCAGATATACCTAACTCACTCATGAAGATTGGTCACATCATATCCCGTCAACCATTCAATACCTCCTCACTGGTTACATTAACACTTTTTTTATCAATATTGTTTTTTCTCCCGAGTAATAACAAATGTTTAACTGCTTAAAAAAATATTAATCTCCTCCAACATCCATGCAAAGTTCGTGCGACTGATAATTAGTGAACGTTAACTTTTCTTGTGCACCTTCTTCCCGTTACATTATGAAAGAATATATTGCAACTCCGCCGAATTTTAGCAACGTTTTCTCTTAATGACGCTTCCTTGTATTCCTTAATCCAAAGATGTGCATGTCTGTTCAACTGGCCAAATAAATTGCCTGTAGCCAATTGAACAGACAAGCACATCTTTGGATTGTAGGAGGAAACTGAAGCACCCGAAGAAAACCGTTGCAGACACAGGGAAAATGTCCAAACTCCGCCGAGACAACCGGCCGAAGCTGGAATTGAACTGGCGTTGTGCTGCAGCAAAATCAGCATACTCTCAAAAGTGAAGCAAACGTTACAAACCCTGACACTGACCATCAATAGAAGTTGGTGGACTCATGCACTGCAGGAAAAAGGGCATTGTCTGTCTCACTGAGCGGACTACTGGCATCATGTTTCCACTTTCCCCAGCTCTAAATACATTCTTTGTAGTATAATGTTGTTGTGTTTTCACTCTTCCACGCTGCAACTGTCACTGTTGTCAAATCCTGTGCCAAAAACTAGCAGGTGTTTTCAAGCCCCACGTATCTTTTCTCCTATTCATGTCAACACCCCCCTCACCCACAATGACATTCCCCTGCACCAACTGCAGGCATAATCAGACTAATTCAATATAGGAGACATGCTATCTTTGGGAGCAACGTTTGCAAGCAACGTTCGTCCTTTCCAGTACATGCCTGTTATCAGCTTGTGGCTGCAATTTGTGCTCCTTGATAGACGATTTCGTACGAGATTGCCAGAAAACAGATTGGTTTCAGTTTAATAAGAAGATGAATGACATGCAGCTTGTCCTTCTGTTATAATTGTGGGATGTTTGTGTTCTCGGTTTATTATGTACAATAATTCTAAAAAGTATCACTCTGGTTGTGTGTTAACTTGTTTCTTTTTTTTCCCAAAAGATTAACGTTATAATAACTCACAACATAGCACTTACCTGAGATGAAAATAAGTAAAATATTCATCAACCAATGACTCATCGGTATTCATCTTTCATCTCATTTCGGTTAACTTCAGTCTCACCTGCGCCCGTGGAAATTCAAACTCTTGCAGAGACACATAAGTAACTGAGGAATTATGTCATTCCCCTGGCATCTTCAGGAGGAAATGTATCAAATATTGAGGTGACGTATTTAAGTCCGAAGGAACAATAAATTCCTTGCATCAGACACAAGTTCAATGAACGACAAAAGTTCCTAAGCACATACAAAAAATACAAACGCAAAGCATTGTGTATTTTGAAACTTGAAACAATCAAACATAGAACACCACGATTCTTCAAAAATGTATTCTTTGTAATAAAAGCAACAAACATCACTGAAGTACTAAGGGCGTGGGATTCGGAAGATTTGGTTCTCCCAGTGTCTGCGTGGGTTTCCTCCGGGTGCTCAGGTTTCCTCCCATAGTCCAAAGATGTGCAGGTCAGGTGAATTAGCCATGCTAAATTGCTCGTAGTGTTCGGTAAGTGGTAAATGTAGGGGTATGGGTGTGTTGCGCTTCGGCGGGTCAGTGTGGGCGGGTCAGTGTGGCCCGAACGGCCTGTTTCCACTCTGTAATATAATCTAATCTAAACCTCAGTGGCGGTGATCTTGTTCGAAATGGATGTGCATAGCTGATACAAAGGGAATTGAAGGTACTTGTGCATGGTACACTGAAATCTTGCACAGTGTCATTAAAAAGGCTATAGGTATTTTTCTTGACTAAAACCTTTTTAAGGGGTTCGAGGAAGCAATTAGAGAAGACAATATCGAAGTTTCAAAATGTTGGTGTTACCACAGCTGATATATTGTCACAAGTTTTCGTCCGCACATTTAAGGAAAAATATCATTTCACTGCAGCAGTTCAAATGATGTTCATTCCAATGATTATAGTCATGGAAAGATTGTCTGACGAGCGTAGACGGAACAGTTTACAACTCTACTCATTGAAATTTCGACGAATTTAGTAAATAATTCTACAGGAGCTTGATAGATAAAATGCCGAGCAGCTGTTTCGTCCCACAGGAGAGTGGAGGACAAGAAAGCTTTGTTCAAGGATTAAGAGCGCGACATGAAGATGGAGAAGAGCATGAAATCTATGCCTCAGATGTTTGTGAGTTCTTCAAGTCACAAGAATAGTGGACATAAAGTCTATGTCTATCGTTAAGGCCGTGGTCGATAGATTCTTGATCTAAAGGTGAATGAAAGCTTACTGTTAAAGGGAAGGAAAGTAGATTTGAGGAATGTCGAATCAGCCATGAAGTTTTACAAAGGTGGGTTTCATGAAGAACGGTTACACGTGAAACAACGACTTCTCTATCACCTGATGCTGCCTGACTTGCTGCCCATCTACTTTAGAATAAGGGGACAGCTTCTACGTGGCTAATTCTTATTGTTCTCCCCACAGCATCCTGTCCTATCGCAAGCCTTTGCTCTCTCAGCATTACCCACTGTAGATACCCACTAGTTACCATTCCTCAAACTGAAAATTGCCTTCTCATCCCCACTCGCAATTTGTTGCCTGTTTGCCAATTATGTCTATTCGGCATTTATGAATTCGAGGTGGTTGCAAGGTTGTTAGCTTCTTCCACTTTGTTGTGCTGCAATTTTTTTTATTGTTGATACTTTTGTGTAAACATTCAGTTTCGTATGTTCAGAAAAATTGCTTGTTTCGGAGATGGAATATGTCTAGCAGAAGAAGGTGGAAGCAATTGATCAGTAAGAAGACTCAGAAAGGTTTTCTGTAATAGTTGCATTTGCCGTAATGAATGACAGTATCAAGTGAAAACATTACAAAATTAAAGTTTGAATGTTTTTTTTTTCTCTTTCTGGTGAGCAATTCATGTTCTGAAAGAAAGCAACTTGCAATTTTTTTTCATTTATTTTATCATTGTCATTTATTTCTGCAAATTATTCTCAGAGAATAAAGTTCTCTTGGGACTGACAATAAATTCATTGCTGTAATCTTCTTGTTGATTTTTAAAAATGAACTTGAAAACATTCTGCAAGTTCAAAATCCCGATGGATATCACGTAACATATAAATAATGGCTTCATGTGTGCATTAGTTCAGATATTATGATAGAGCGATTGGCCGCAGTGAAAGCTTCACTTGACTTGGAAAATGACTCCTTTAAGGCACAGTGTGAAGAAAATATCATACACGATACTTGGTGCCATCGGTCTTCCGGGTAAGTCACTTCAATCATTGAAATTGTGTAAGTCCACTTGAGATGATAACTTCTTCTGCACTGATCCATATGCTACACTGAGGTGCAGCATTGGACTGGAGATCATGAGTTAGAATGTAACCTTTTTTTC
>NW_025212147.1:18776-21893 GCF_004010195.1 Chiloscyllium plagiosum
CTGTAATTATCGCTCTGGTGCTAAGCATGTATCAACAATATTTCAGGACAGGTCAAACGCTGATGTTTAGCACGTTATGAGAAAAAAATACCTCAGAATCCCATATCCATTCAAGCTTTAAATCTTCCGGTTCCACAAATCATGTTCAAAATCAGGAAATCTTAAATTAGCAACATGTGTTGATAACCCCTAACTTTCTCGGTAAGTGGAATTCAACAGCGCAAATTCTATCAGGAAGACATGGAAATGTGAATAATTGGCATCTCCTCTATCAAATTTAACAATCTGCCTTATTATTTCGCAATTAAAGGATGGTGGCAGAGTGCACCTTCTAAAGTTCTGGCAGCAAAAATAAAACAAATTCATCCAGAATTCTTAGAACTAAATTCTAAACTGACAAAATGGAAACACGAAGTCTTAAAATGCATTGCTGCACCACTGAATATCGGTTCATCCCCAGACGATACACCTTCCAGGCGCAACATCATTGACTGTTTTGCTGAGCACCCCAACGGGTGCTAATATAGTTCATATATCTCATGGACTGCAGTATTCAATAAGTCCGTCAACATTTACCTTCGTAATGAGAGAAAGTGATACCAAAATAAACTTTGCCTGAGAAAAGTAACAACAAAATCCCACCAACTATAGAATGAATCACAGAACTGCAGATGCTGACGATCGGAAACAGTGCAAGACGAAATAAACCAAAGCAGAACTTGCAAGAGGAACTCAGCTGGTCTGGAAGAAAACGCCCTGTAGTTATCGAACCTACACAAGTACTAACAATTTCCCCTTTTTTACACTGCCTTTCCCTGTCAATACCCTGAAGCTTTCGAACAAATAACCGATAGCCTTTGTAGGTCTTGTCAAAACAAGTCTAATTTGTATAATCTCTCTTTATAATTTAAATGATTAACTCGAGATACCATTCTTTCAAACCGACGTTGCTCTCTCTTCAAAGTGTACTTCTTCAACTATGCTGGTTAGACACAGTCATTATTTGTTTCGTTGCTGAATATATTCTTGTCCCGATGCTCCAATATTCCAGATATAAAGACTCTGTGAATAAGTAAGGGCGTCGAAAATCGGAAACTTCGGATTGGTGGAAATAAAAAAAATGCCAGAGGTTTCTTTTCACTAGATGTGCTGAAAGGATTATCAGAAAACATCAAAGGGATTAAAGTTTACAAGTTAGTTATTCTCGATATGTCAGATTGTTTAACGGGGAATATTTAAAACTCTCCTGCATAGGTCTTCGATTCTTTACGATTACATAAATGCGATTTCCCCACAGAAAGAGGATATAATGCTTTGCAAAGTTTGCCATAATGTAAATAGTAGAGTAGGTAGAGCTTATGCACTCGCTAATTCAGCAAGATCACAGCTGATTCTGCATTCACCATGCCACCTTTCCAATGTCTGTTTCACCTATTGACCAATAATTTATTTCTCAGCCTTAAATATACAAGAATCCGCTGGCATACCTCGGTGGCAAAGAGTTTGAAAATCTCCGACGCTCTGAGAGAAGTATTTCCTTCTGATCTCCAACTTTAAATTAGCGCCACTTTATCATAATTCCACGGCATATGATCCTAACCTCTCAGTCCCTCTCAGTATTTATGCTGTAAAAGCCTTTCGGGATACTACTTTCACGGATTGAATAGCAGGCAGGAACCAGAAGTGAAGAACACTTTGCTGAGTTTTAGAGACGAAGGTCTTAAATGTGTACAGCAGAATTCGGTTTTGGCGTTCGATTATTCACATGATTGATCTTTGGCTCGGTTTGAGATTCCCAAATATACAGCAATCGGCACAGGCCAGTGAACCTGTAGAGTTTGCACAGTCTTTGAATATAACTTATATCAGTCAAAAACGTTTATATATTTTATCAATCATCATCCCAACTCTGCATTCTTTAACATAAAAGACAATCTCAAAGATAGACATGCACCAAGACTGGTGTTTCAAAGCATAGTTGTTGCAAATTCAAAACTCACAACACACTTGTAAACTCTCATCATGGATTCAACTACCATATCCATGATTTTTATAAGATTCACTCTTCTAGACTCACAACAAAAGGGAGCATTGTACTGGTGTCTAGCATATTTGTCATCTGAAGTTTTACATAGAATGTCGAACATAGAACAGTACAGCTTAGACAGGTGCTTCGACCCTTGCTTTTGCGCCGAGATTTTATCCTTATGAAACGTCAAATTAACCGACATACTTTTCATTTAGCTATCATCCAAATGCTCATGCAAGTGTTGCACAGGTTTGTAATGTGTCTGACTCGACTAACTCCACGGTTAACACAGTCCACACACCACCTCTCTTCCTCTGATGGCTCCCCAAAAAATTCCTTCAATCACCTTAAAATTTCAAACCTTCTTGATAGCTGTTTGGGCAATAGGAAAGAATGTGTCTGGCCATTCACTTTATCTGTTCCTCTCAAAATCTTCTCCACCTCTCTCAAGTCACGCCTCATCCTTCTTCGCTCAAATGAGAAAAGCCCCGAGCTCTGTCAATCTTTCTCCATAACACATGGCCTCCAGTGCAGACTGCATCCTGGTAAAACTCATCTCAAAATAACCAAAGTTTCCAAATCCTTATAATAAAATTATATAATAATGGCACCAGAACTGAAGACAATACTGCAAGTGTGGTCTACCTAGGACTCTATGGATCTGGATGTAGGTTTGCTCGCTGTGCTGGAAGGTTCACTGAAGATGCTACCTAGTATGGTGGCGAAAAGTCTTAAGATTTGTTCCTCAACCTTAGGTACAAATCTTTTCAAAACTCGCTGGGATCGATGGAGCTACAGCATTACTTCACCACTATTGAACTCAACCCCCTGCTAATAAAAGCCAACACAACGTACGCCTTTTTAACCACCATATTCCTCCCGTTTCAGTGTGATCATCTCTCATTCCTCGTAACTCCAGGAATGTTTGTGTAAACTGATCAAATATGTCCCCATTCCGGGTTTGTGGAATTTTTGCACATTTCCCTCTGCAGCAATAAAATATATTCTCTGTCTGAAACGAACCACGGACATCTGCAAGGTAGGTCAAAGCAAGTTCCGGCAAAATTGGAGGAAGACATCAGCACATC
>NW_025212147.1:22206-25276 GCF_004010195.1 Chiloscyllium plagiosum
CTCTTTTGCCCGTTCGGAACATATCTGTGGTGCATCAGGAATTTAGGGACGCTGACATAATATAAAATGATAATCAGTGGTCAGTTTATAGCACCTGACAACACATTCGATGTTCACTTTCATAAATTTACTGATTATTGAATGAATTATTCATGTCTAATTTGTGCACAAATTGAATGTGCAATTTCCCACTCTGTGGGTTGATGCCAGTCCTGTTGTTCTCCCGGAGCTGCTTGGTGAACAATGCCTTTAATTTTTGGGTTCAGTCCTGTTCCGTATTATTTGTGAGAACCGCTGACCACTACACTATATCCAGTGTCTCCTGTGGATTATGATTTGCAGTGGAGTGAATCAACTTGATGAAAGAGTCGAGGTTATAAATCTCGTCATGATCCGGGGTTGATGAGTTGGTAAATCAGCATTGCATTCTCGTTGGAAATTGTGATAATTATTTCAGTCTTATACATTACATCAGAATTTTGTACTGAACTTTAAATAGACAGGATTTAGGGTGTGTATGTGTCTGGCGAATTGTTCTGAGGAGTCACAAGTAGTTCTGAACATCAGTGAATATCCCCAGTTTTGACTTTATGATGGAGGAGAAGTCATTAAGAAGCAGCTGAGCATAGCTGGTCTGAGGACACAGTCCTGAGGGTCTACTGCATAGATCCCTAGAGCTGATGTGACTGACGTCCAGCGACCACGATCACCTTCCAACGCATTCAGTATGACTCTAACTACAGGAGGTGTGCCAGCAGATATGCACTGATTCCAGTTTTGCTCGGGCTCCTTCATGCCACACGTGGTGGAATGCAACCTGGAAACGAAGCACTGTCACTGACACCGAATCTCTCGGTTTCATGTCTCTGTGCATGTTTGAACCAAGGGTGTAGCGATTTCAGAAGCTGGTTGAACACAAGCTGGGCGTCACTGAGCAGGTTGTTTTTGGAAATTGCTGCTTGATAATATAGTTGATTATACCTTACATCTCTTCACTTATGATCGACAGTAGACTGGTAGGACGATAATTGACCAGGTTGGATTTGTCCTGTTTTCTATGGAGAGGACAGATTTCAGCAAGTTCCCACAATTGTTGTGTCCCTGACTACAGCGACCCTGATCACAATTTCTCGTTTGGAGTTTTCATTATCCTGTTTTGCAGCAGTAACAGTCATGCAAAGAGAAATAAGGATTTCAGATTCATTCACCAGGTTACTTGAGTGCCATTTGTTTTCGGTAAATCAAAATTAGTTGTGCTTTCAGTTTTCTTCCACAATCCAAAGATATGCAGTTTAGGTGGATCAGCCATGTTAAATTCCCACAGTATCTATGGATTTTCAGGCTAGGTGGAACACCCATGAGAAATGTACGCTTACAGATACAGGGTGCGTTTGGGTGGGATGTTGCTTGGATGTCGGTATGGACTCGATGGCCCAAAAGGCTTGTTTCCTTAATAAAGGGAGTAAATGATTCTAACTTTGTGTATTAATTAAACTAACTAGTTTGAAGCACGCGACAGGGAATGCATTGACTGCAGTCTACTGTGTAAAATTGAAAATCTGAACTGTATTTCAATACACATACTACTCAATTGGATGTTCAAAAATCATAACGATAAATTAATTATCCCTAGATTAAACTCTACAAGAAGCTTTTGGGAATAGGCTGGATGTTCGACCTCAGCAAAAAAATGACATTAAAACTAACGAAAATGTGGAAAGTAAAACAGGTTCCAAAATCAATTCATGTACTCAAAGAAAACGTTGAAATTCCTCCCCTGATCCACAAGTCGTCGCTTGTTCTATTATCCTTCCCAATCAATATGCTCGTGATGACCATTGTCCAGAACCTCAACTGGCTTCGTGATACAAACATAATAACTACAAGAGCAAGTCAGAACCTACAACTACAACATGTGAATCATCTCTTGAATCCTGAAGTGTTTCCAGCTTCGACAACGCTTAAGACAAGAATGCAATGCATGCAACCAACTTGCTAGATGAGTGAAGCTCCAACAACACGTAAAAAGATTCAGTAGAAAACTGCCTACTTGATTTGCACTGAGTGCACAATTAACCCGGATCTCTATGATTGAAATTCCTGACAAGATTTGTGTACTATTTGCAAGATGTACTGTCTAAATTCGGGAAGTTGCTTAACACCTCCCAACATGAGCTTCAATTTCATGTTAAGTAGCCTTGCGATAATGGCACAACCGTCATCACCTTTGCAATATTTTTTTTAAAAATGACAAATTCTATAAAACATGGAATTAAACCTTTCAGCTCCCATGTCATAAAGAACACGAACCAGCTGAATACAGAAATATCATTTTTGAATTTAAAATTTTGCATCTGTGCACAACCACTCAAACTATCATGTCAACATCTTCCCGTATTTTTCGTCGGACAAAATAATTTCTAACATATTTTCTGTTTCTTCTCTCTCACAGTTAATTTACTGGCGGTTGTGATCCTATCTTCTGGTAAGTGTGGCGTCTCTCAGTGCACAAGTCGTTACCTGGTCGCCATGGCAACGATGGATCTTCTGTCAACTGTAACTAACATAATCATGAAGCAGATATTTTCTTTATACATTGTTGAAGACATTTTCCTGGATATTACCCCTGTGTGCAGTTTTTTGTTTGCTCTGCGTTATGCAATCAGAGATTCTTCTGTCTGGTTCACCGTGTTTTTCTCCTTTGATCGCTTTGTGGCTGTTTGTTGCCTAAAACTAAAAGCAAATTATTGCACAGGGAAAACGGCAACTGTGGTTCTGGTAACAACGTGCCTTCTGTTCAGTTTAAAAAATATCCCCATCTACTTTATATATGAACCTTGGTATGTAATCAACAATGTGCCCATGAACTGCAGATTAAAAGAAAGCTATTGGACCAAACCAGCATGGAGGGGACTCGATCTGTTTAACAAGGCTTTAACCCCATTGTTACCAATTGTTATAATTATGTTGCTTAACATTCTTATTGTCAGGCATGTGTTAGTAGCCAGTCGAGTACGTAGAGCACTGAAGGGTCAGCAAAAAGGAGACAATTCCAATGACCCAGAGATGG
>NW_025212148.1:0-3460 GCF_004010195.1 Chiloscyllium plagiosum
GATGATGCAAAAATATCAGCCAGGGCCCCTGCAACCTCTTCTCTAGTCTCTTGCAGTGTTTTTGGATTTACCTGGTCAGACCAAGAACTTTAACCAAAATCACACATCCAACATCTCCTCTACTGTGATGTGGACTGTCACCAAGATATCACCACAAATTTCCCAAGTCTCCAAGTCTTCAGGTCTTTCTCTACAGTAAACACAGGGAAGGAATATTACAAAGTACGTAGAACATAAAACATCACAGTGCAGTACAGGCCCTTTGGCCCTCGATGTTATGCCAACCTGTGAAATCAATCTGAAGCTCATTTAACTTGCACTATTCCATTTTCATCCATATGTCTTTCCAATGACTATTAAAATGCCCTTAAAGTTGGTGAGTCGACTACTGTTGTAGGCAGGCCATTCCACATCCCTCCTACTCTCTGAGTAAAGAAACTACATTTGTCCTGTATGTATCATCCCTCAATTTAAAGCTATGTCCCCTCATGCTAGCCATCACTATCCAAGGAAAGAAGGTCTCACAGTCCACCCTATCTAATTCTCTGATTATCTTATATGTCTCAATTAAGTCACTTCCCTACCTTCTTCCCTCTAACAAATACAGGCTCAAGTCCCTCAGCCTTTCCTCATAAGACTTTCCCTCCATACCAGGCAACATCCTAATAAATCTTCTCTGAACCCTTTCCAAATCTTCCATATCCTTCCTATAATGTGGTGATCAGAACTGTACGCAATACTCCAAGTGCAGCTGCACCAGAGTTTTGTACAGCTGCAGTATGACCTCACGGTTCCAAAACTCAATCCCGCTACCAATAAAATTTAACACACCATATACCTTCTTAACAACCCTATCAACTTGGGTGGCAACTTTCAAGGATCTATGCACATGGACACCAAGATCTCTCTGCTCATCTACACAACCAAGAAACTTACCACTAGCCCAGTACTCTTCATTCCTATTGCTCCTTCCAAAGTGAATCACCTCACACTTTTTCGCATTAAACTCCATTTTCCACCTCTCAGCCCAGTTCTGCCTGCAACATTGTTCAGCTCTTCCACAACTCTACCTTAGTCCTCAAGTATTCATTGAAGACCTCGCCCATTTCCTACGGTTCTACACATACATGTCCACTTTGGAGATGCCGGTGTTGGACTGGTGTGTACAAAGTTAAAAATCACACAACACCAGGTTATAGTCCAACAGGTTTAATTGGAAGCACACTAGCTTTCGGAGCGACACTCCTTCATCAGGTGATTATCATGGTGTTGTGTGATTTTTAACTATGTCCACTTTGGTCCTTTGTCTCTCTAGTTATTCTTTTTCCTTTTATATACTTAAAATGCCTTGTTGGATTCACTTATATTTCTCAGTCAAAGCTATCTTTGTGCCCCCTTTTCACCATCCTGATTTCCTTCTTCAGTAAACTCCTGTATTCCCTGCTTACCTCCAGGGATTCTGTTGATCCCAGCTGTCTATATCTAAGCCACGCTTCCTTTTTTCTGGTCAAATCCTCAATATATCTTGTCATTCAGAGCTTCCTATTCCTGTCAACCTTGCTCTTTATGCTCACAGGAACATATAGACCTTGAACTCCTGCTATCTCACTTTTAAGGGCCTCCCATATGCCAGAGGTCCCTTTGCCTGCAAACAAACTACTCCAGTCAACCCCTGAAAGCTCCTGTCTAATTCCACTAAATTTGCGTTGTCCCAGTTTAGAACTTGAACCTATGGATCAATAGAACTTGAATCCTAGACCGTCCTGTGGTCCAGCTGTTCTCTTAAATCAGGTTTATACTACGTGTTCAGGAATACAAGGCTGGTGGCCACTTCTCATTGAAGCATGTTCAGGGATGCAAATATCGTCTGTGCTTTGGATGTACCGAACAGTTTCTACGTGAACTCACGTTACTCGGGCTATATTACTCGTGTTACTTGTGAGATAAATGAAAGGGTCAAGTTGACACTTTATACTCACATGTTGATCATAACCTTTTATACTGATCAAGATATCAATTACAATTCAATGCAATTTCTTTCACAAACTATACGAAAGACACAATTGGGGCCGTATGTCTGAATATTTTCAGAAACCTTACTCTTTCACATTAAAATCTCTGATTCTAACAATGACTACTCTATCATGAGCAATATTAGGTCATTGTCACAATTCCTTTCTAAACTACAGTTGGCTATGTTATGGACAAAACCAACCCCCCTAAAAATATGTTAAGAAAATAGTCTAGACACTGACTTTTTCTTACTTTAAAGGAAAGTGTAAGGCGTTGTGTTCCAGATGCAATTCCATCCGGCCAACTACTAAACTACTTAATTAACTAGCATTAAATAACTGTTCCAATATAGTAACAGCCCAAAAACACGCCCTTAGCAAAGGTCAATTCAGTAAAACAGATTGTCTTGCATGCAATTCTAACAGCAGGAAGAAAACCTGAGACCATCAAGACCCCAGCAACTGCAGAAAGTTAAAACTAAAAATCCTGGTTCTGTGGGAGCTTGACTCCACATTTTCGGGCTGCTTCTATTGTTACAACTTCCAAAAGAATCCAAAGCCTCACAAGCTATTTACTTCATTGGGTTTTGAACAGAACACTCGACACCTCTGTCTCAACCTTTCTCTCTAAATAAAGTCAAGACAAAATACACCTCTTGAAGCCATTGTATTGTTACACCTGCCACCTTTAAGAAATGAACCATCAATATACAAAGATAGCTTCATTTTCAGAGGATTTTCCTCTTATATAGTACACTATAATACATATACATTACATTGACTCTAACCAATCAAGCATTCACTGCTACAGGAGAAAGTGAGGACTGCAGATGCTGGAGATCAGAGTCGAAGAGTGTGGAAAAGCACAGTTAATCAGGCAGCATCTGAGGAGTAGGAGAGTCGATATTTTGAGCATAAGCTTTTCACCACGATAAAGCTTGAATAGCTTTGCATTCAAAGTTTGTGCGAAGATTTGTAGCTCGGGTGCTCGTTGTTGTGATTCTGTTCGCCGAGCTGGAAGGTTTTGTTGCAAACGTTTTGTCCCCTGGCTAGGCGACATCATCAGTGCTTGGGAGGCTCCTGCAAAGCGCTTCTTTGATGTTTCCTCCGGTGTTTATAGTGGTCTGTCCCTGCCGCTTCCGGTTGTCAGTTTCAGCTGTCCGCTGTAGTGGTTGGTATATTGGGTCCAGGTCGATGTGTTTGTTGATGGAGTTTGTGGATGAATGCCATGCCTCTAGGAATTCCCTGGCTGTTCTCTGTCTGGCTTGCCCTATGATAGTAGTGTTGTCCCAGTCGAATTAAATGCCTAAAACTAGGGGGCATGCATTCAAGGTGAGAGGGGGAAAGCTCAAAGGAGATAGAATCATAAAATCCTTAACAGTGTGCAAACAGGCCATTTGGCCCAACAAGTCCAATCTGACCCTCCAAAGAGTAACCCACCCAGACCC
>NW_025212148.1:5908-25287 GCF_004010195.1 Chiloscyllium plagiosum
CGACTCTCCTGTTCCTTGGATGCTGCCTGACCTGCTGCGCTTTTCCAGCAACACATTTTCAGTACTTAATTAACTAGCATTAAATAACTATTCCAATATAGTAACAGCCCAAAAACATGCCCTTAGCAAAGGTAAATTCAGTGAAACAGAATTTCTTGCTTGCAATTCTAACACCAGGAACAGAACCTCAGCTTTTAGCTGTAACAGAGAGAGAAATAAAAGCTATACATCCGCCATCAATACCTCAGCAACTGCAGAAAGTTAAAACTAAAAATCCTGGTTCTGTGGGAGCTTGACGCCACCTTTTCGGGCTGCTTCTATTGTTACAACTTCTAAAAGAACCCAAAGCCACACAAGCTATTTACTTTATTGGGTTTTGAACAGAACACTCGACACCTCTGTCTCAACCTTTCTCTCTAAATAAAGTAAAGACAAAATACACCTCTTGAAGCCATTGTATTGTTACACCTGTCACCTTTAAGAAATGAACCATCAATATACAAAGATAGCTTCATTTTCAGAAGATTTTCCTCTTATATAGTACACTATAATACATATACATTACACTGACTCTAACCAATCAAACATTCACTGCTACAGGAGAAAGTGAGGAGTGCAGATGCTGGAGATCAGATTCGAAGAGTGTGGTGTTAGAAAAGCACAGTTAATCAGGCAGAATCTGAGGAGTAGGAGAGTTGATATTTTGAGCATAAGTTTTCACCAGGATAAAGAGCTTATGCTCAAAATGTCGACTCTCTGCTTCTCGGATGCTGCCTGCCCAGCTATTATTTTCCAGAACCATATTAACAGCTAAAGTCCACTTCAGTCTGTCTTCTCCCACCACTGAATGCTTCTGTCTTCCTTCATCAAATTCATAACAACACTTCGGCATGTACGTTTCAGGGGTTATAATCAGTACATAAGTTATCTCAGAAACATTGCTGGCAGTAAAAATGTTGAAATGTTGCAATACCAACACCAGACTCAATGTCTCATTCGAAGTTGTGAAATATTTCTGTTCATGATTAGTCAATATTCTGGAAAAATACCAACTAGGTCTTTCTATGTTCTTGTCAGCTTCTTGCAGGAGTCTTCTTGCATTGGCACCCACATCACTCACATCAGCAGCCACCTTGAACGGCTTTGCATAATTAGGTGTGGCTGACACTGGGGCAGATTTCAGGCTGTGAAATGCCTTCTGACATTTCAACTTACACTGGCATTTTCTCCACTTCTTCCACAAGTCAGTCAGTGGAGCAACCACACTGTTAAACCCTGTACAAACTTCAAATAAAAACCATCCAGTCGCAGGAAATGTGGAACTTCCTTCTTCGTCAATGATATGGAAAATAACCTTTGTTTTCACATCCTGGGGACCCATTTGTCCCTGTCCAATAACATGAACCAAGAATATGATTTGGGCTTTCGCAATCTCACTCTTAGTCGGGTTTATCACCAATCCTGCCTCTTGAAGTTGATTGAACAACTCCGATAGGTGCTCCAAATGTTCTTTCCATGTGTGACTAAAAATGACCAGATCGTTAATCTACACTGCACAATTGGGCAACCTTGATTTGACTTTATTGGTTAGTCTTTGGAAAATTGTTGGGTGCATTTTTCACACCAAATGGTATATTTTAAACTGGTATAGTCCATTCAGTGTCACAAACGCTAAAATATTTTTCACTCTTTCAAATAAAATTAACTGCCAGTATCCTCTGAGTAAGTCTAACTTAGAAATTTCTTGTCCCACCTTCTCAATACAATCTTTCAAGCATGGAATAGGATATGAATCAAATTTCATAACTACATTGACTTTATGATAGTCCACACCTAATCTGGTCTGGTGTTGGCACCAATACTATGGGTGCGCTCCTTTTGAAATTGTGCAAACTTTAAAGGGTGAAGTCTATAAGGACATTGCTTAATTGGAACAGCATTTCCTATCTCTGCATAATCAGATTAGTACATCCCATGTTATTCCTACATATCTCCCGATGTGAATGTCATTACTCTTTGTGGTCATTTTCATTTTCCTGTGTAAGGTAACTCAATAATTCATCCATTTTTTTGGAACTTGCTCATTTCCAATCTAATTTAAGGAATGTCTAATTCAGAATAATCTGAACTAGGTTCTTCACTCTGCTTTGGAGTCAGTAACACATTCTCCTTTCTAAACAATAACATGATACATTCTGTGAGATTTCTCACATCACTCAATTTCAATTTGATTTGATCACGCCCACTAAGCCATGCTTTTAAAGGTACATGTACCACTGGGGTAACATTAACATTTTATCTTGAGCAAAATTATGAATTTTTGATTTCTCGTTTGCTTTGTGTTTCATCACATGCTGTACAATTTTCCAAATGTCAACTCATCCATTCAATTTAATCTTTCCCTAGAATTTGACAGATAGTCAGAGAGTCAAACAGTCCTGCAGCATGGAGACAGGCCCTTTGGCATAAACTGTTCCAGGCTGACCAAAATGTCCATCCATGCTAACCCCACTTCCCTGCATTTGGCCTATATCCTTCTAATGGAGGCCTGTGACTGTTAGAGTGCCACAAGGATCGTTGCAGGGTCCTCTACTTTTTCTCATTTACATAAATGATTTGGATGCGAGCACAAGCAGTACAGTTAGTAAATTTGCGGATGACACCAAAATTGGAGGCGTAGTGGACAGCGAAGAGGGTTACCTCAGGTTATAATAGGGTCTTGACTAGATGGGTCAATGAGGAGAAACTGAGGACTACAGATGCTGGAGATCAGAGCTGAAAATGTGTTGCTGGAAAAGCGCAACAGGTCAGGCAGCATCCAAGGAGCAGGAGAATCAACGTTTCGGGCATAAGCCCTCATTCCTGAAGAAGGGCTCATGCCCGAAACATTGATTCTCCTGCTCCTTGGATGGAGTTTAATTCAGATAAATGTGAGGTGCTGCATTTTGAGAAAGCAAATCTTAGCAGGACTTATACACTTAATGGTAAGGTCCTAGGGAGTGTTACTAAACAAAGAGACCTTGGAGTGCAGATTTATACCTCCTTGAAAGTGGACTCACAGGTAGATAGGATAGTGAAGAAGGCATTTGGTTCAAGCATCCAAATCATTTATGTAAATAAGAAAAAGGAGAGGACCCGACACCGATCCTTCTGGCACTCTACCAGTCACAGGCCTCCATTAGAAGGATATGGGCCAAATGCAGGGAAGTGGGGTTAGCATGGATGGACATTTTGGTCAGAGTACTGAGTACAGGAGTTGGGAGGTCATGTTGCGGCTGTACAGGACATTGGTTACGCCACTGTTAGAATATTGCGTGCAATTCTTGTCTCCTTCCTATCGGAAATATGTTGCGACCTTGAGATAGTTCAGAAAAGGTTTACAAGGATGTTGCCAGGGTTGGAGGATTTAAGCTATAGGGAGAGGCTGAACAGGCTGGAGCTGTTTTCCCTGGAGCATTGGAGGCTGAGGGGTGACATTATAGAGGTTTGCAAAATTATGCAGGGCATGGATATGGTAAATAGGCAAAGTATTTTCCCTGGGGTTGGGGAGTCCAGAACTAGAGGGCATAGGTTTAGGGTGAGAGGGAGTTATGTGTATGGAATTAGCTGCCACAGGACGTGGTACAATTGCAACATTTAAGAAGCATTTGGATGGGTATATGAATAGGAAGGGTTTGGAGGGATATGGGCCGGGTGCTGGCAGGTGGGACTAGATTGGGTTGAGTTATCTGGTTGGCATGGACGGGTTGGACCGAAGGGTCTGTTTCCATGCTGTACATCTCTAAGACTCTATCTTGTTTTTGTCCAAATACCGTTTAAATGTTATAAAGGTACTCACCTCAAACACTTCCACTGGCAGCTCATTCCGTATGCATTCCACCCTCTGTGTGAAATAGTTGCTCCTCCGATTCCCTTTCATTCTTTCCCCTCCAACCTTAAACTAATACCAGGCAAAAGTGTGGACTGCAGTTGCTGGAGATCAGAGTCAAGACTAGAGTGGTGCTGGAAAAGCATAGCAGGTCAAGCAGCACCCCGACGAGCAGGAGAATCGTCATTTCAGACAAAAATCCTTCGTCAGGAACGAGGCTGGGGGCCGCCGGGGTGGAGTGATAAATGGGAGGGGGTTGCCCTGGGGAGAAGGTAGCTAAGAGTGAGTCGGTTTCAGGACGTGTTTGAAGAGCTTCAGGGCAGAGGAGATTGTAGTGAGCGAGAAAGAGACTCACTGAAACCTTTGTAGTGAGAAGAGGAGAACCTCTACAAGGTAGGCATCCTTGCAGGAGGATTCACAGTAAGGTTAAAATCAAGTGAAGTTGGAGCGCAGAGCTGGTCGCGAAGCTAAGTGATTGATATTTGAGTGGGTGTGTTCTAAAAGCTAGGACGGACAGAGTCGTCATCTCTGGGTTGTTGCCGGTGCCACATGACAGTGAGGCAAGGAATAGGGAGAGAGTGAAGTTGAACACATGGCTGCAAGAATGGTGTAGTAGGGAGGGCTTCAGGTATTTGGACAATTGGAGAAGGTGGGACCTGTACAAGCAGGACGGGTTGCACCTGAACCTGAAGGGCACCAATATCCTGGGAGGTGGGTTTGATAGCACTCTTCAGGGGGGCGGGTTTAAATTAATTTGGCAGGGGGATGGGATCTGGACTTGTAGTCCACCAAGTAGGTTAGCTGTTTTTCAGGATGTCCAAGAAGGTAGGGAGGCTGTGGAGAAGGTAGCACTGTCAGGGAATACTTGCGGACACAAAGATGAGCTCAACTGTGTATACTTCAAAGCAAGGAGTATCAGAAATAAGGTGGGTGAACTAAAGGCATGGATCAGTACTTGGGACTACGATGTTGTGGCCATCACGGAAACGTGGATAGAAGAGAGACCGGAATGGTTGTTGGAGGTTCCTGGTTACAGATGTTTCAGTAAGATTAGGGAGTGTGGTAAAAAAGGAGGGGGGGTGGCGTTGCTAATTAGAAATGGTATAACGGCTGCAGAAAGGCAGTTCGAGGGGGATCTGCCTTTGGAGGTAGTATGGGCTGAAGTCAGAAATAGGAAAGGAGCAGTCACCTTGTTGGGTGTTTATTATAGGCTCCCGAATAGCAGTAGAGATGTGGGGAAACAGATTTTGGAAAGGTGCAGAAGCCACAGGGTAGTAGTCATGGGCGATTTCAACTTCCCAAATATTGATTGGAAGCTCTTTAGATCAAGTAGATTGTGTTTGTGCAGTGTGTCCAGGAAGCGTTTCTAACTCAGTATGTAGATTGTCCCATCAGAGGGGAGACCATATTGGATTTGGTACTTGGTAACGAACTGGGACAAGTGATGGGCTTGTTAGTGGGTGAACATTTTGGTGATGATGACCACAATTCTGTGACTTTCACCTTGGTTATGGAGAGAGATAGGTGCGTGCAACAGGGCAGGTTTTACAATTGGGGGAAGGGTAAATACGATGCTGTAAGACAGGATCTGAGGAGCATAAGTTGGGAGCATAGGCTGTCAGGGAAGGTTGTCATGGAAATGTGGAACTTTTTCAAGGAACAGATACGATGTGTCCTTGATATGTATGTACCTGTCCAGCAGGAAAGAGATGGTCGTGTGAGGGAACCTTGGTTGACAAGGGAGGTTGAATGTCTTGTAAAGAGGAAGAAGGAGGCTTCCATAAGGTTGAGGAAACAAGGTTCAGACAGAGCGTTGGAGGGATACAAGATAGCCAGAAGGGAGCTGAAGAAAGGGATTAGGAGAGCTAAGAGAGGGCATGAAAAATCTTTGGCAGATAGGATCAAGGCATTTTATGCGTATGTGAGAAACATGAGAATGACGTGAACGAGGGTATGTCCAATCAAGGACAGTAGTGGGAGACTGTGTATTGAGTCGGAAGAGATAGGAGAGGTCTTGAATGAGTACATTTCTTCAGTAATTGCAAACGAGAGGGACAGTATTGTTGAAGAGGAGAGTGTGAAACGGACTGGTAAGCTAGAAGAGATACTTGTTAGGAAGGAAGATGTGTTGGGCATTTTGAACAACTTGAGGATAGACAAGACCCCCGGGCCTGATGGGATATATCCTAGGATTATGTGGGAAGCAAGAGAGGAAATTACAGAGCCGTTGGCAATGATCTTTTCGTCTTCACTGTCAACGGGGGTGGTACCAGGGGACTGGACAGTGGCGAAAGATGTGCCCCTGTTCAAAAAAAGGGAATAGGATAACCCCAAGAATTACAGGCCAATAAGTCTTACTTCGATGGTAGGCAAAGTAATGGAAAGGGTACTGAGGGATAGGATTTATGAGTATCTGGAAAGCCACTGCTTGTTAGGGATAGCCAGCACGGATTTGTGAAGGGTAGGTCTTGCCTTACAAGTCTTATTGAATTCCTTGAGGCGGTGACCAAGCATGTGGATGAGGGTAGAGCAGTGGATGTAGTATACATGGATTTTAGTAAGGCATTTGATAAGGTTCCCCATGGTAGGCTTATGCGGAAAGTCAGGAGGCATGGGATAGAGGGAAATTTGGCCAGTTGGATAGAAAACTGGCTAACCGGTTGAAAGATGGCGGTGTTTGATGGTAAGTATTCAGCCTGGAGCCCAGTTACAAGTGGAGTTCCGCAGGGATCTCCAGGGTTCTGAGTCCTCTGCTGTTTGTAATTTTTATTAATGACTTGGAAGAGGGAGTCGAAGGGTGATTCAGTAAATTTGCAGATGATACGAAGATTGGTGGAGTTGTGGATAGTGAGGAGGGCTGTTGTCGGCTGCAAAGAGACTTAGATATGATGCAGAGCTGGGCTGAGGAGTGGCAGATGGAGTTCAACCCTGTCAAGTGTGAGGTTGTCCACTTTGGAAGGAGAAATAAGAATGCGGAATACAGGGTTCTTAGTAAGGTGGAGGAGCAAGGGATCTTGGGGTCTATGTTCATAGATCTTTGAAAGTTGCCACGAAGTGATGTTGCAGCTGTACAGTTCCTTGGTTAGGCCACATTTGGAGTACTGTGTGCAGTTCTGGTCGCCTCACTTTAGGAAAGAAGTGGAAGCTTTGGAGAGGGTGCAGAGAAGATTTACCAGGATGTTACCTGGAATGGAGAATAGGTCGTACGAGGATAGGTTGAGAGTGCTCGGCCTTTTCTCATTGGAACGGCGAAGGGTGAGAGGTGACTTGATAGAAGTTTATAAGATGATCAGAGGAATAGATAGAGTAGACAGTCAGAAACTTTTTCCCCGGGTACAACAGAGTGTTACAAAGGGACATAAATTTATGGTGAATGGTGGAAGGTATAGAGGGGATGTCAGGGGTAGGTTCTTTACCCAGAGAGTGGTGGGGGCATGGAATGCGCTGCCTGTGGGAGTAGCAGAGTCAGAATCATTGGCACCTTTAAGTGGCAATTGGATAGGTACATGGATGGGTGCTTAAGCTAGGACAAATCTTCGGCACAACATCTATGATCTATATTCTAGTTCAGAGACTGGGCCTCCACTGCCCTCTGGGGCAGAGCATTCCACACAGCCACCACTCTCTGGGTGAAGACGTTTCTCCTCATCTCTGTCCTAAATGGTGTACCCCATATTTTTAAGCTGTGTCCTCTGGTTCGGCACTCACCCATCAGCGGAAACATGTTTCCTGCCTCCAGAGTGTCCAATCCTTTAATAATCTTATATGTCTCAATCATATCCCCTCTCAGTCTTCTAAGCTCAAGGGTATACAAGCCCAGTTGCTCCAGTCTTTCAGATTAGATTAGATTACTTAGTGTGGAAACAGGCCCTTCGGCCCAACAAGTCAACACCGATCCGCCGAAGCGAAACCCACCAAGACACATTTACCCCTTATCGCTCTGTCTGCACTTTCTTGGAGTCTCTCTCTATTTAACTAATAGCCTGCCCTTTGATTATTCTCACCAAAGTGCATGACCTCACACTTACTTGCATTAAACTCCACATGCCAAAGTTTCACCCACTCACTCAACCTATCTATATTATTTTGACGATTTCGGATATCCTCATCATAACATGTACTCCCACCTATGTTTACATTGTCAGCAAATTTCTGGCACCTTGTCCAAGTCATTAATATAGAAAGTATATACTGAGACTTAGGACTAATTCTTGTGGCACTCTACTAGTTCCTTATTCCCAACTCTTTATTTTCAATGTGATAAATAAATCTCAATATATGCTCATATTTTAGTTCCAATTTGGTAACCTACTATCTTGTGCTATATATTACACCTTATTCAATGCCTTCTGGAATTTCAACTACACTACATGTTGAACTTCATTAACTCTGCTTGTTGTATCCTCCTAGGAAATTTGTCGAACACAATTTTATTTTCACAAAACCATGTTATCTCTATCATGAAATAGTCTTTATTGTCACATGCACTACATGTTGAACTTCATTAACTCTGCTTGTTATATCCTCCTAGGAAATTTGTCAAACACAATTTTATTTTCACAAAACCATGTTATCTCTATCATGAAATAGTCTTTATTGTCACATGCACACATAGTGAAATGTTTGTAATCTTAACTATCTCTGCCATCTGTACCATACAGGGTACCTAAGTATGGATACTTCAAGTGCTCTTCTCGAATTGAATAGTGAAAAAAAAGACTAGCATGTGACTAGCATGTGACTTGCTTCCAATCCAGGCTGGTCACAGACTCCATTATCCATTTCCTTCAGGTTTAAGAGTTAAAGGTTTGGTAGGGGGAAGAAAAAACTGCAATGAGAGGAAAAACGAGTAAAAGAAAGAGATCCAAATACCCCTCTTTCCTGTGTGTTCATGTGTCTGTCTAACTGCCTCTTAAACACAGCTATTGCCTCTGATTCTATCACCGCCCCTGGCAGCATGCTCCAGGCGCGTATCACACTCTGCGTAAAACAAAAGCACTTTTCTTGCATCTCCTTTACAATTATCCTTCTTCACATTAAATCTATTCCCCTTAATATTTGACATTTCCAACTTGCCAAAAAGATTTTAACTATCCACCTTACCCATGCTTCTCATAATTTTATATACTTCTATCAGTAACACTGAGTCTCCGATGCTCTAGTGAAGACTATCCAATTTTGTCCAACCTTTCCTTATACCTACTGTGCTCCAATCCAGACAAAATCCAGATAAACATCTTTTGCATCCTCTCCAAAGCCTCCTATATTGTGGATGACCAGAATTACATACAATACTCCAATTGTGATTTTAACTACATTCTTATACAGCTGCAATGTGACTTGCCAACTTTTGTATTCAATGCCTTGACCAACGAAGGTATGCATGCCATTTGCATTTTTAGCACCATAGTGCTACAGGGAGTGATGAACCTGAACATCAGGATACCTCTGTATGTCAATGCTCTTCACTACACATGTAGTGAAGGTATGCATGCCTCTTGCAGTTTTACCTCCCAAGATGTACACTTGACCAGATTAAACGCCATACACAATTTCTCCACACAACTTTCCAATTGTCCAGGCTGTCCAGCATTTTACTGGCCATCGCAATTGCCCTTGAGTAGGTTGCAGCGAGCTCTCTTGCAGAACTGCTGCAATGGCTGTAGGTTGTCCCACAAAGCCCTTAGTGAAGGAATTCCAGGACTTGGACATGGCAACACTAAAGGAAAGCTGAAATATGTTTGAGTCAGGATGGTGAATGGCTTGGAGGGTAATTTGCAGGTGCATCTGTGCTCTTATTCTTCTAGCTGCATTTAGTTATAACTTTAGAACATGTTGTTTAGGATCTTTTATGAATTTGTGCTTGAGTGGATCTATTCTTTCCCTAGCTACCATCTTAGTTTAGATTATCTAGAGTGAGGAAACAGGCTATTTGGCCCAACAAATCCACACACACCCACCCTCCAATGAGAAAACCAACAAGCTCCATTTCCCCCATATATTTACCCCTGACTATGCACCTAGCACTATGTGCAATTTAGCATAGCCAATTCACCTGACCTGAACGCCAGAGGAAACCCACGCAGACACAGGGAGAATGTGCAAATGCCACAAATTCAGTCGCACGAGGTGGGAATTAAACTTGGGTCCCAGACACTGTGATGCATCAGTGCTAACCATTGAGCCACCGTGCTCCAAATATCGGTGCAAAATGCTTTACGATTCTCCTGAGTATTACTTACCAAGTTCACTTCATGGCCTCTTTCAGGCCTCCTGATTTCTTCTTTAAAATCTTATTCTGTTCAATTATGCTCCTCAAAGGTCTTGTTTGATTGCTGATTCCTAAACCTTACTTTTGTTTCCTTTTTCTTTTCCATCAGCTTTTCAACATCTCTTGTCATCAGGGGCTTCTGAATCTAGCCATCCTTATCTATCATCTTCATAGGAACATGATGGTCTTGAACAAAAAATTGAAAGAACTGCAGATGCTGGAAGTCAGAAACAAAAAACAGAAATTGCTGGAAAGACCCAGCAGGTCTGGCAGCATTGAGTGAGAGCAGAATATAATACATTTATTAGATTAGATTAAATTTTAAGGGAATGGGTCTGGGTGGGTTGCTAGTCGGTGGTGACTAGTTGGGCCGAAGGGCCTGTTTCCACCGGTAAGTCATCTAATCTAAAGAATTAGCATTTCAGGTCCAGTGACCCTTCTTCAGAACATGTGTACATGTGTCATGCTCATATGTGCCTGCATCCATGCCACACTGACATATTCAGTGCATCAAACTACACTCATTCTTTCATTGAATAAACCGACAATAATATATTCAATAAATCGAACACTATTTATTGATTCAATGAATCAAACGAAACATATTTATTCAGTAAAACAAACTGCACCCATTCATTCAATGAAAAAAACTGCACGTGTTCATTCACGTAGAAGAGCTTGTATCATTAATTCATTATGTCGAGTTTAAAGCATTCATTCAACGGCAAAATCTGCATTCAATCATGCATTGAATCCAACGTCAATAGTACATTCAATGAACAAACATTTTTCAATGATTCAATGAAACAATTCATTGGATCCAACGCCAAAAGTACATTCAATGAATCAAACGTTATGCATTGATTCAATGAAACAAACTTAACATATTCAGTAAATCAAACTGTCATCATACATTCAATGAAACACCCTGCACGTGTAAATTCATTCTGTACATCTTGAATAACTAATTCATTGTCTCTAACTTAATTCATTTATTCAACGAAGCAATCTACATCCATTCATTCATTGAATCATTCATGATTGGTTCATTACATCATCATGCTTGATTCATTGCATCAAACTCAACAGTACTTTCAATGTTTCAAACTTTATTCATTGATTCTATGCAACAAACATTCAGTGAATCAAACTGCACTCATTCTTTCAATGAAACAAACAGCACGTGTTAATTGAAAGATCGGAGCATGTAACATTAATTCATTCTCTCGAGCTAAATACATTTGTTGAACGAAAACATCTACATTCATTCATTCTTTGAATCAAACCACTACACAAATCCAATAAATTAGACGTTATTCTTTGATTCAATGAAACAAACTTAACTTATTCATGCACTGTATCAAACTGCACTCATTCATTCAATGAAATGAACTGCTCGTGTGAATTCGTGTAGAAGAGCTTGTATCATTAATTCATTATGTCGAGTTTAAAGCATTCATTCAACGATACAATCTGCATTCATTCATTAAATCCAACGTCAATAGTACATTCAATGAACAAACGTTATTCAATGGTTCAATGAAACAAATCATTGGATCAAACGCCAATAGCACAGTTAATGAATCAAACGTTATTCAATGATTCAATGAAACAAATCATTGGATCAAACACCAATAGCACAGTTAATGAATCAAACGTTATTCTTTGATTCAAGGCAACAAACTTAACATATTCATTCCTCGATTCAATCGTCAACGGTTCATTCAATGAATCAAACGTTATTCATTGATTCCATGCAACAAACTTAACACATTGAATCAACCTGCCATCATTCATTCATCGAAGCAATCTGCATTCGGTCATGCATTGAATCGAACGTCAACAGTAATTCAATGAATAAACATTATTCATTCATTCAATGAAAATAACGTGACATATTCATTCAGAGAATCAAACTGCAATCATACATTCGCTGATACAAACTGCACGTTTTAATTCAATGTATACAGCTTGTATCACGGAATCATTGTCTCAAAATTAATAGAATAATTCAACGAAGAAATTGACATTCATTCATTCTTTGAATCCCACGGCGAAACTACATTCAATGAAACAAACCTACTCTCTTAAACCAGTGAATCAAACGGAATTCAATGTTTCATTCAATGAAACAAACTGCACGTGTTAATTCTTGTAGAAGAGCTTCTATCAGTAATTCATTATCTCGAGTTTAAAGCATTCATTCAACGAAAAAATCTGCATTGAATCCAACGTCAATAGTACATTCAATGAACAAGCAGTATTCAATGATTCAATGAAACAATTCATTAGATACAACGCCAATAGTACATTCATTGAATCAAACGTTATTTATTGATTCAATGCAACAAACCTAACATGGTTCAAACGCCAATAGTACATTCAATTAATCATACGTTATTCATTGATTCAATGAAACAAACTTAACATATACAGTGAATCAAACTGCACTCATTTATTCATTGAGTAAAACGACATGAGTACAATCAATGAATCAAACGTTATTCATTGATTCCATGCAACAAACGTAAGACATTGATTCAATGAATCAACCTGCCATCATTCATTCATCGAAGCAATCTGCATTCAGTCATGCTTTGAATCGAACGTCAACAGTAATTCAATGAATCAAAACTAACGTAACATAATCATTCAGAGAATCATACTGCAATCATACATTCGCTGATACAAACTGAACGTTTTAATTCAATGTATACAGCTTGTATCACGGAATCATTGTCTCAAACGTAATACAATAATTCAACGAAGAAATCGACATTCATTCATTCTTTGAATCCAACGGCGAAAGTACATTCAATGAAACAAACCTACCCTCTTAAATCAGTGAATCAAACTGAATTCAATGATTCATTCAAAGAAACAAACTGCACGTGTTAATTCTTATAGAAGAGCTTGAATATGTAATTCATCATCTCGTGTTTAAAGCATTCATTCAACGAAAAAATCTGCATTCAGTCATGCTTTGTACATTCAATGAACAAGCGGTATTCAATGATTCAATGAAACAATTCATTAGATCCAACGCCAATAGTACATTCAATGCATCAAACATTATTTATTGATTCAATGCAACAAACTTAACATATTCAGAGATTCAAACAGCACTCATTTATTCATTGAATATAACGACAATAGTACATTCAATGACTCATACGTTATACATTAATTCCATGCAACAAACTTAACTCATTGATTCAGTGAATCAAACTGTCATCATTCATTCAATGAAGCAATCTGCATTCATTCATTCGTTAAATCCAACATCATTAGTACATTCAATGAACAAACATTATTCAATGATTCAATGAAACAATTCATTGGATCCAACGCCAATACTACATTCAATGAATCATACGTTACACATTGATTCCATGCAACAAACTTAACTCATTGACTCAGTGAATTAAACTGCCATCATTCATTGAAATAAGTAATCTACATTCATCCATTCATTGAATCAAACGACGAAAGTACATCCAATGAATCAAACGTTATTCATTCATTCAGTGTATCCAACAGCACTGATCCATTCAATGAAACAAACTGCATGTGTTAATTCAATCCGCGCAGTTTGATTCACGGAATGAATATGATAAGTTTGTTGCATTAAATCAATGAATAACGTTTGATTAATTGAACTTACTAATGACTTTTGATTCAATGAATAAATCAATGCAAATTGTTTCGTTGATGCAATGAAACAATCATAACATAATCATTCAGTGAATCAAACTGTACTCATTCAATGAAACAAACAGCAGGTGTTAATTCACAGACAGGAGCTTGTATCATTAATCCATCGTCACGAGCTTAGTACATTTGTTGAACTAAAACATCTGCATTCATTCATTGATTGACTCAAATCTCCATAGTAAATTCAATAATTCAGTGAATGTGACTTCAATTGTATATTCAATGAATCAAACCTTATTCATTTATTCAATGAAACAAACTTAATGCATTCATTCAGTGAAATAAACTGAACGTGTTAATTCAAGGAGAAAAGCTTATATCATTAACTCATAGGCTCGAGTTTAATGCATTCTTTCAATGAAACAACCTGCATGCATTCATTCATTGAATCTAACGCCAATGGTACATTCAATGAATCAAACGTTATTCATTGATTCAATGAAACAAACTTAACATAATCATTCAGTGAATCACACTGTACTCATTCATTCAATGAAGCAAACTCCACGTGTTATTCTAGAGAAAACAGCTTATCTCAACATTTCATTGAAGCATTTTGGATCAATGGCACTGGAAGAGCACAGCTATTCAGGCAGCATCGAGGAGCTTCAGCAAAATGCCCTGAAGCTCTTCAACCATGTCGTGAAACAAACTCGCTACTACAGCCACATCTGCTTCCTCAGTGCCTGCCTCCATAACCAACTCATCCCACACGGACTCCAGACTATGAGGCAATTAGGCAAGATTTGAGATGCATAGGATGGGGAAACGAAACTGCAGGGGATGGGCACAATTGAAATATGAACCTTACTCAAAGAAGAGCTACTGCGGGTCCTTGATACATATGTACCTGTCAGGCAAGGAGATAGTTGTCAAGCATGGGAGCCATTGTTTACTAAGGTAGTTGAATCTCTTGTCAAGAGGAAGAAGAAGTCTTATGTTAGGATGAGATGTGAACATTCAGTTAGGGCGCTTGAGAGTTACAAGTTAGCCAGGAAAGACCTAAAGAAAGAGTTAAGTAGAGCCAGGAGAGAAGCCATTGGTGGACAGGATCAAGGAAAACCCTAAGGCTTTCTATCAGTATATCAGGAATAAAACAAATGACTAGAGTAAAATTAGGGCCAATCAAGGATTTGTAGTGGGAGACAAATAGAGTTTAATGTGGGAAAGCATGAGGTGATTCAGTTTGAAAGGAATATCAGGAATAAAGAGTACTGAGGTAATGGTGAGTTTCTTGGTAGTGGAGATGAGCAGAGAGATCTCGGTGGAATGAGAAGAGGATAGACTATTAGATGAGATGGGAGATGAGGTTCACAAGGAGGAGGTGTTAGCAATTCTGGAATACGCCCCTGGGTCAAATGGGATTTATCTTAGGTTTGTCTGGGAAGCCAGGGAGGAGATTGCCGAGCTTTTGGCTTTGATCTTTATGTTGTCATTTTCTACAGGAATAGTGCCAGAAGACTGGAAGATAGCAAATGTTGTTCCCTTTATCAAGAGGGGGAGCAGGGACAACCCTAGTAATTACAGACTAGTGAGCCTCCAAAGAGTAACCAACCCAGATTCAATTCCCTTCCTTATATTTACCCCTGAACAATGCACATAATCTACACACCTCTGAACACTATGGGCAATTTTGCATAACCAATTCACCTATCCTGCACATCTTTGGAGGAAACTAGAACACCCACATGAAAACCACACAGACACAGGGAGATTGTGCAAACTCCAAACAGACAATCACCTGAGGCTGGAATCAAACCCAGGTCCCTGCCGCTGTGAGCCATCATGCTGCCCCAATTAGATTGGATTAGATTAGATTCCCTACTGTATGTAACCAGGTTCTTCAGCCCATAGGTCCTCACCGACCCTCCGAAGAGGAACCCACCCAGACTCATTCCACTACGTTATGTCGACTCCTGACTAATGCTCCTAACACTATGGTCAATTTAGCATGGTCAATATACCTGTATATCTTTGGAACGTGGGAGGAAACCCATGCAGACACAGGGCGAATGTGCAAACTCCACACAGACAGTCGCCCGAGTCAGGGATCAAACCCGGGTCCCTGGTGCTTTCATGAACTGCTATTATTGAATGATTACTGTGGAATATTGAAAAATGTTTCTTGACACATAATGAACACATAATCAAAATCCATGAAGGCAGAGTACTGCAAATTCTGATAATCTGAAATTGTAACAGACAGTGTTGCTAAAATTCAGAAGGTCTGGTAATATTTGTAGGGGGAGGGGTTGGAGGGGAAGCAGTTCACATCTCAAATCTAATACAATTTCTTCGGAGAACACCTCTGGGACACCCGGACCAACCAACCCAACCACTCCGTGGCTCAACACTTCAACTCCCCCTCCCATTCCACCAAGGACATGCAGGTCCTTGGACTCCTCCATCGCCAGACCATAGCAACACGACGGCTGGACTCCGGCATATCACCCTCACCTTAACCTCCTACCACCGGCATTTCCAACGGTTCTCCCCCAAGTCCCTCCTCCCTACCTTTTATCTTAGCCTGCTTGGCACGCTTTCCTCATTCCTGAAGAAGGGTTCATGCCCGAAACGCGATTCTCCTGCTCCTTGGATGCTGCCTGACCTGCTGCGCTTTTCCAGCAACACATTTTAAGCTCTGATCTCCAGCATCTGCAGTCCTCACTTTCTCCTCATAACATTAACGCCATGAATGTAATGTGGGAAAGTAGTCTTTTTGACAGTTTACACTTTATGGGCCAAAGCCCTATTACATACTGTATGATTCGGTGTGCAGGAATAAACATAGCTTTTAGCACATGCAAGTGAAATGGACTGCAAGCCTGACTGATTGTTTTCTAGTGTAATTCTAAGCATATTCCAGATTATTTAGTAAACACAGTTAAATAGCAGAATGACACGCAATGCTGGTCACCATATTTAAACTTTGAAAAGGCTTGTTTGTAATAGCACTCTACCTTCTGTAGAGATCCATCTGGACTGTTGTTTCATATGGTTTGTTAGTCATTGAGACACAGCTCTAAATATGGAAATTCATATAACACTAGTCACTTGTGTAGTAGGAGAGACTTAAGAATAGAATGGTCCGAAAAATTAGCTCCCTCTTCTCATACTGGATAAATTGGGATTCCTTTTCATAGGAAGACAGAAATTGGAATTCCTTTTGATAGGAAGGCATCCAGTCTTTATATGTCTTCTTTTGTCTTCTTCATGGGGTATCAGCAGACAGGCCAGAATTTCTTAACGATCTTGGCTTGGAGAAAATGATAGTGAACTGCCTTAATTAACTACACCAGTTCCTGGATTAAAGGAGCATCGTTAGGGAGGGAGATCCAAGACTTTTATTTGTGGGTGACGTGGTGACACAGTGGTTAGCACTGCTGCCTTACAGTGCCAGAGATCTGGGTTCAATTCCCACCTCAGGCAACTGTCTGTGTGGAGTTTGTACATTCTCCCCGTGTCTGCGTGGGTTTTCTCCCACAGTTCAAAAACGTGCAGGTTAGGTGAATTGGCCATGCTAAATTGCTCGTAGTGTGAGGTGAAGGGGTCTGGGTGGGTTGCTCTTTGGAGGGTCAATGTGGACTTGTTGGGCCAAAGGGCCTGTTTCCACATTGTAAGTAATCTAAAAAAAAGATTTTTATTAGTGGAGCTGTGATATAATTTAAATTCAACATGGTGCATAGCTTAAATTGAAACTTGCAGGTGGATGTTTCCATGCTTCTGTTGCCCTTGTCCTTTTAAATGATAGAGATTGGAGATTTGGAAAATATTATCCGACAAGCCTAGATGAACTTCTGCAGTGCCTTTTGCAGGTGGTACAGTCTGCTGCCACTGTACATCAGTCATGAAAGGGAATGCATGTTAAACGACATGGATGAGGTATCGATTACCTGAGATGCTAGTTTCTTGTGTTGTTGAACGTTTGCTTTGTCCAGGACAATTATTCCTTTACACACCTGACTTGAGCCTTAGGGAGACAGGAAGTGATTTACTTACTGCAGAACACTCAGTTGTCATCACAGTATTTATATTTATATTTATATGGCAACTCCAGTTCAGTTTCTCATCAGTGTTCCTAATGAGGGGTCCTGCTATAGTAATGCCATTATTGTCAAGGAACAATTGTTAGATTCTTTGCAGTTGTATCGTATGAATGTGATTTGCTCCTTATTAGCCTAAGAGTGGGTGTTGTCCAGATCTTGATGCACATACACACAAACTGTTTCAATATCAGAGGTGTTAAGAATGGTGCGATCTTCAGCAAACTTCCTTACCTCTGACCTCCTGATGAAAGAAGAAAAGGTTTGACTTTATCTCTCCTTAGCGAAGATATTATGTGTATACAAAATAACCAAGGTCACAGTATAATTAGAATAAGTGAGAAGAGTTAACATCTTCATGACTTCTGAAATTATTGTTTTTTGTATATATATATATATATACAGTAAGCTGTAATTTATTAGTCTTATATATAGAATATAGCAATAATAAATAGCATGAGGAATGCTGGATGCAATTCCTCACAATCACAGTGCCTGCTGTTCCTGCAAGATCATGCCAAAGTGGATGTTTTCCACTTGGATCCAATGATACACAACCAGTCACTTCTACAACTGATCTTAAGAACGGAGCCAAAGTAAAGACATTCAAGGCTACAGTGACTTTGAGAATAATTTACTTGATCTGTGCTGTCTATTGCTAACATCCTATTGGAAGCAGTAAGCTCCTACGTGCTCGATTTCCATTGTTTGTCTTTGTTGTGAAAAGTTGCAAGACCCAGATCCATGACCGACAACTTTAAGGTTCAGCATCATAAGTCTCTCCCATAAACAGATCCCATGTCCTTCAGGAGCAGAGGCTACCTTTTAGCTGCCTGATACCTATTCCTATAAAAGTGGAACATGATTTTGTAACTGTGCAATATACCTGTAAATTGAAAACTCTTAAGGTCACAAATGGCCTATCATCCATATCCTTATCTTTTGAAAGACAGACTGATGAACACTTTAGTGAGATGAGGTCTGTGTTGTCTGTGCAGTGGAGACTTTATCAGTCTCTAAGTAAACTCTTTTTACTCGGGTATTGTATTATACTTGTGAGAAGAGTGAAAGGATCAGAGTTGACTACTGCTTCAATGCAACTTCATTCACGAAATGTTTTAAAGACACAAAAGTGGCCCTATGTTGAATATTATCTGAAATACTGCTTTTTTGTGACAAAACTTCTGATTCTTATCTGAATTATTCTACCAATGATGATGTTAATTCTTTGTCTCAGTCCCTATCTAAACTGTTGTTGGCTAACAAACTAGGATCAGGTACTACCTGTGCAGTTAAACTTGGCTACGCTGTGTAGTTGGCTCTGATAAATTTGGCAAAGTTTGGTCTTTTGCGTGTGGTCATCTCTCACTTTGTCTGTCTGTCTGTCTCTCTCCAGATTTTCAGCTGGAATTCCACTGCTAAGTTAGATCAAGCCTTCGCTGATGGAACGGCCTCAGCAATGTAAAGGTCGGTGCGCCAAACT
>NW_025212149.1:0-4952 GCF_004010195.1 Chiloscyllium plagiosum
GACTGATTCCTGGGAGGGCAGGGCTGATGGATGAGGACAGACTGGATCAGTTAGAAGACAGTGAGGACTGCAGATGCTGGAGATCAGAGTCCAGAGTGAGGTGTTGGAAAAGCACAGCAGGTCAGGCAGCATCCGAGGAGCAGAAGAATCAACATTTCGGGCATAAGCCCTGAATACTGGCTTTTTGTCAGTCTTCACAATGGAAAAGGGCAATGTTAGTGAGAATACGGAGATACAAGATTAGATGGGATTGAGGTTGACAAAGAGGAGGTCTTAGCAATTTTGCAAGATCTGAAAGTAGATAAGACCCTGGGACCGGATGGGATTTATCCTCCGATTCTCTGGGAAGCTAGGGAGGAGATTGCCGAGCCTTTGACTTTGATCTTTATGTTGTCATTGTCGACAGGAGAAGTGCCAGAAGACTGGAGGATAGCAAATGTGGTTCCCCTGTTCAAGAAGGGGAGTAGAGAGAACTCTGGTAATTATAGATCAGTGAGCCTTACTTCAGTTGCGGGTAAAGTGTTGGAAAGGATTATAAGAGATAGGATTTATAATCATCTAGAAAGGCATAAGTTGATTGGGGACAGTCAACAAGGTTTTGTGAAGCGTTGAGTTCTTTGAGATGGGGACCAAACAGGTGGATGAGGGTAAAGTTGTTGATGTGATGTATATGGATTTCAGTAAGGCATTTGATAAGGTTCCCTACGGTAGGCCATTGCACAAAATACGGAGTTTCGGGACTGAAGGTGATTTAGCGGTTTGGATCAGAAATTGGCTAGCCAATTGAAAGAAGACAGACAGACAGTGGTGGTTGATGGGAAATGTTCATCTTGGAGCTCAGTTACCAGTGGTGTACCGCAAGGATCTGTTTTGGGGCTACTGTTGTTTGTCATTTTTATAAATGATCTGGAGTTGGGCGTAGAAGGATGGGTTAGTAAATTTGCAGATGACACTAAGGTAGGCAGAGTGGTGGATAGTGCTGAAGGATGTTGTGGGTTACAGAGGGACATAGATAAGCTGCAGAGCTGGGTTGAGAAAGTGGCAAGTGGAGTTTAATGTGGAAAAGTGGCAAGTGGAGTTTAATGTGGAAAAGTGTGAGATAGTTCACTTCGGAAGAAGTAACAGAAATGCAGAGTACTGGGCTAATGGTAAAATTCTTGGCCGTGTAGATGAACAGAGAGATCTCGGTGTCCTGGTACATAGATCCCTGAAAGTTGTCACCCAGGTTGAAAGGGTTGTTCAGAAAGCATGTGGGGTGTTGGCATTTATTGGTAGGAGGATTGAGTTTCAGAGCCAAGAGGTCATACTTCAGCTGGACAAGATACTGGTCAGGCCGCACCTGGAGTATTATGTGCAGTTCTAGTCATCGCACATTATCGGAAGGATGTGGAAGCTTTGGAAAGGGTTCAGAGGAGATTTACCAGGATGTTGCCTAGTATGGAAGGAAGGTCTTATGAGGAAAGGCTGAGGGACTTGAGGCTGTTTTTGTTGGAGAGAAGAAGGTTGAGAGGTGTCTTAATAGAGACATACAAGATAATCAGAGGGTTAGATAGTGAGAGCCTTTCTCCTCAGATGGTGATGGTTAGCACAAGGGGACATAGCTTTAAACTGAGGGGTGGTAGACATAGGACAGATATCAGAGGTAGTTTCATTACTCAGAGAGTAGTAGGGGCATGCAACACACTGCCTGCAGCAGTAGTAGACTCACCAACTTTAAGGGCATTTAAATGGGCATTGGGCATTCATATGGATAATGATGTAGGTTAGATGGCCAGCAATTATTTTCACAGGTCGGTGCAACATCGAGGGCCGAAGGGCCTGTACTGCGCTGTAACGTTCCATCAGGACTAGACAGGGTAAACGTAGGAAGGATGTTCCCAGTGACTGGGCAGTCCAGAACCAAGGGTTAGTCACAGTAGAAGGGTATGGGGTGGGTCATTTCTGACTGGGGTGAGGAGAAGCGTCTTCCCCAAGAGAGTGGGGAGCCTGTGGAATTCTCTGCCACAGAAAGCGGTTGAGGCCATATCACTGAATGTTTATTAGAAGACGTTAGGCATAGTCTTTCGGGATCAAGCTATCAGGCTGTGGGGAGAAAGCAGGAATAGGGGACTGAATTGGATGATCAACCATGATCATATTGAACAGCGGTGCAGGCTTGAAGGGCCGAATGGCCCACTCCTGTTTCAAATGATGACGCTGTCAATGAATCGCATTCACCCACCTCATCTGGAACCTGCAGGGAGAGAGGGAAAGAGAGAGAGTTAGTTTCGAAGGGGGGAAACCACAGATGAGGAGGAGGGCAGCGGGGGGGAGAGAGGCCTCCAAGGCACAGACCAAGTGGAGTGGGTAGGGAAGGGGCAGGCAGTCTCACCCCAAGCACAAACTGTGTCCTTGGACTCAACCAGTGGCACAGTGACAGGCCAGGCTTCCTGCTGGGGTCTAGCCCAGGCTGGGATCAGGGCCTAGGGGATTCCTGCTGGGGACTAGCCCAGGCTAGGATCGAGGCCTAAGGGCTTCCTGCTGGGGACTAGCCCAGGCTGGGATCAGGGCCTAGGGGATTCCTGCTGGGGACTAGCCCAGGCTTGGATCAGGGCCGAGGGGATTCCTGCTGGGGACTAGCCCAGGCTGGGATCAGGGCCTAGGGGATTCCTGCTGGGGACTAGCCCACACCAGGATTGGGGCCTGAGAGTTTTCTGCTGGGGTGTAGCACAGGGTTGTTCATTGTTTGTGAGGTAGGGTCAGGGTGAAGCCCACGTGGACACACCTCGTAGATGGCAAAGCCGATGGTGTGCATGTCCTGCCCATGGCGACGGTATCTACGGCGATCCTTCTGCATCAGAGCACACAGGAAGCTGCAAGCAAGCTCATTATCATCAGGATCATCATCCTCTTCCTCCAACTTGATTTTAAACTGCGGATTGATCCAGAACGTAGCTTAAGGGAGAAAAGGAGACGGTGTCAGTAAGAGAGGGAGAGAGAGATAGAGTGAGACAGAGAGAATGAGAGAGAGTGTGATACGGAGAGAGAGAGAGAGAGAGAGAGAGTGACGGTGGAACTGAGTGAGCATTAGGGAGACAGAGAGAGGGGATGGAAAAGAAATGAGCAGCGAGGCCAGGCTGGAGGGAAATCCCCGGGCAGATTTTCAGGGAGACTGAGCTGGGGGAAGTGGGACAGCCTTTCACCGGTATGTTTTAGCATTTTCCTGACCATAGCGTCTCCCCCATCGATGCCCGAGTGTGGGACAGTGCAAGTCACACAAGCTTTGTATCCAAGTATAGGTGCTCAGTAGCATTTCCATGTTTTAGACTTTGAACTTCAATCTGATGTGAAATTACAGGAGATTTTAAAATATAGCATCTTAAAACCCTGACATTTCTTCAAATGTCCAGGGCCTTTAGAAAATGACATTTCCTCACTGGCCACACAGAAACAGTGGTCATTATCTCCCAATGTAAACAGCTCACCACCTTCCCTGTAATGCCATGTGGGCTCTCTTTAATCTCTAACACCCTCATAAGCTCAGGAAAGGGCAGAGAGAGAGAGAGTGTGACGGTGGAACTGAGTGAGCATTAGGGAGACAGAGAGAGGGGATGGAAAAGAAATGAGCAGCGAGGCCAGGCTGGAGGGAAATCCCCGGGCAGATTTTCAGGGAGACTGAGCTGGGGGAAGCAGAATGATCATGTGCAGGAACCAGTTACCCCAGTGAGGGGTATGTTGGCCTTTATTGGGAGGCAATTGCAGTTCAATATGTAACAACGCCATACCATGGAAGACTGTGCACAGTTCTGGTCTCTGTGTTGACGGAAGTTTGTACTTACAGTCTGCTGCTCCAGTGAGGGGTCACTGGCTTGGGAAACTACAGGGCCCAGGTTTAAGGTGGGAGGGGAAAGATTTGAAAAGGATCTGAGGGAGTAACTTTTTCACACAGAGGGTGGTGCATGTATGGAACAAGCTGTCAGAGGAAGTGGTGGAGGCTGGTACTGTTACAGCATCGAAAAGACATCAGGATGGGTTTATGAATAGGAAGGGGTTTAGAGGGATATAGGCCAAGTGCTGGCAAATGGGACCCGATCAGATTGGGATATCTGGCCTGTCCTATCATGACAGTGAGGAAATTCAGGTGATATTCTGTGGAGTTTTGAACAATGAGAGATGATCTGAAAGGGTTTAACTCTGGGACGTTGTTCCAGCTGGTGCTCAGGTATCTACAACACGGCCATTAGCATGGCTTTGTGAACTGGTGCCTGATAAATCTTACAGGAACTCTTTGAGGAGGAACCAAGCCAGCTAGATAAAGGGGAAGCAGTGGATGTCATAGTTATGGATGTTCTGAAGGTGTACAATAACACAAGATCAGAAGGAGGCCATTCAGCCCCTCCAGCCTGTCCCTCCATTCAGTGAGCTCATGGCTGATCTATGACCGTACTCCATATCCCAGAATCCCTTTGTTTAACAATAATATCTCTGTCTCAGGTTTAACATTAACACCTGACCCAGTATCAGCTGCAGTGTGTGGAAGAGAATTCCAAACCTCTCCCACCCTTGTGTGTGGATGTGTTTCCTCACATTGCTCCTGAACGGCCGGGCCCTAATCCTCAGACTCTGCCCCTCGTTGTAGAACCTACCCTGTCTTTTCCTGTTAATATCCTGAATTCGATCAGATCACTCCGTAAACATTCCAAATTCTTGAGAATAATTTGTATAATCTCTCCTCGTAATGTAACCCTTAAAGTCCAGGTATCGTTCATGTAGACCCACGCTGTACTCCCTGCAAGGTCAGTCTATCCTGCTGAAGGTATGGTCCCAGGATCTGCTCCCAGTGGGATCTGTCTGACCAGGGTTCTGTATATAACGCCTGCATCTTTATCCTCCAGCCCTCGGCAATAGAAAGGCCAGCATACTCTCAGCTTTCCCCATTACTGTCTGCACTGGTCGGCACATTTTAAAGATCT
>NW_025212149.1:8241-11830 GCF_004010195.1 Chiloscyllium plagiosum
CCGGGGGATCCCACTGATCCCCGCGGTATCCCACTGACCCCCGCGGTATCCCACTGACCCCCGCGGTAACCCACTGATACCCGCGCTATCCCACTGATCCCCGCGGTATCCCACTGATATCCGCGGTATCCCACTGATCCCTGCGGTAACCCACTGATCCCTGCGGTAACCCACTGATCCCAGCGGTATCCCACCGATCCCCGCGGTATCCCACTGATCCCTGCGGTATCCCACTGATCCCCGCGGTATCCCACTAGTCACTTCCTGCTGCTTGGGAAAACTCCCGTTTATTCCTGGTCTTTGTTTCTGTCTCCGAGCCAATCGCTGTCCATTACAATACACTGCCCCCAATCCCATGTGCTTTATTGTTACACATTATATGCTGATGTGGGACTTTATCGAAAGCCTCCTGCAACTCCAAGTAAACCACACCCACTGGCTCCCCCTCATCAACTCTGTTAGTTACAGCCAGAAAGGATTCCTATAGATTTGTCAAGGATGAATTATCTTTTGTAAATCCGTGCTAACTCTGTCCAATCCTGCTGCTGTTTTTCCAAATGCTCAGCAACTGAATCTTTTATAATGGACTCGAAGATTCCTCATCCCCCCTCCACACCCTCTCATTGATATCAGACTCACTGGGCTGGAATTCCTGGTTTTCTCTCTGCCTCCCGTTATAAACGATGGGATTACGTTAGCTCCTCTCCGATCAGGAGGAAAATTCCAGTCTCACCAATCATTGACCAATCTCTCTCTCTCTCTTATTCAGGGTCATTCAAAGCTCTGGAGCAGGAGGATGGGACAGTGGACTTGAATCTTGCTGAGGTGAGTGGTTTGCAGCAAGCAATATTTCCCAAGTGGATTCCTCCAACTGGGAAAGGGCTCTGACGGGAAGGATGCTCTGGAACAGCTCTCAGACAGCCCTGGGTATTGGGGACAGGTCCCAGACAGACCTGGGTATTGGGGACTGGTCCCAGACAGACCTGGGTATTGGGGACAGGTCCCACTGGGTATTGGGGACAGGTCCCAGACATACCTGGGTATTGGGGACAGTCCCCAGACATACCTGGGTATTGGGGACAGGTCCCAGACAGACCTGGGTATTGGGGACAGGTCCCAGACAGACCTGGGTATTGGGGACAGGTCCCAGACAGACCTGGGTATTGGGGACAGGTCCCAGACAGACCTGGGTATTGGGGACAAGACCCACTGGGTATTGGGGACAGTCCCCAGACAGACCAGGGTATTGGGGACAGTCCCCAGACAGACCTGGGTATTGGGGACAGTCCCCAGACAGACCTGGGGACAGTCCCCAGACAGACCTGGGTATTGGGGACAAGACCCACTGGGTATTGGGGACAGTCCCCAGACAGACCTGGGTATTGGGGACAAGACCCACTGGGTATTGGGGACAGTCCCCAGACAGACCTGGGTATTGGGGACAAGACCCACTGGGTATTGGGGACAGTCCCCAGACAGACCTGGGTATTGGGGACAAGACCCACTGGGTATTGGGGACAGTCCCCAGACAGACCTGGGTATTGGGGACAAGACCCACTGGGTATTGGGGACAGTCCCCAGACAGACCTGGGTATTGGGGACAAGACCCACTGGGTATTGGGGACAGTCCCCAGACAGACCTGGGTATTGGGGACAAGACCCACTGGGTATTGGGGACAGTCCCCAGACAGACCTGGGTATTGGGGACAAGACCCACTGGGTATTGGGGACAGTCCCCAGACAGACCTGGGTATTGGGGACAAGACCCACTGGGTATTGGGGACAGTCCCCAGACAGACCTGGGTATTGGGGACAAGACCCACTGGGTATTGGGGACAGTCCCCAGACAGACCTGGGTATTGGGGACAAGACCCACTGGGTATTGGGGACAGTCCCCAGACAGACCTGGGTATTGGGGACAAGACCCACTGGGTATTGGGGACAGTCCCCAGACAGACCTGGGTATTGGGGACAAGACCCACTGGGTATTGGGGACAGTCCCCAGACAGACCTGGGTATTGGGGACAAGACCCACTGGGTATTGGGGACAGTCCCCAGACAGACCTGGGTATTGGGGACAAGACCCACTGGGTATTGGGGACAGTCCCCAGACAGACCTGGGTATTGGGGACAAGACCCACTGGGTATTGGGGACAGTCCCCAGACAGACCTGGGTATTGGGGACAAGACCCACTGGGTATTGGGGACAGTCCCCAGACAGACCCCCACCCCTACCACCAACATCCCCCTGTCCACCCCCCCCCCCCCACCTCCCCTCAATGTGGGATTGGCCTGGTCTGGCCTACAATGATAACCACTAAAACTGTCAGGCAACCTCACAGTTTGAATCGTCTTCCATACAGCTCCTGGTTCAGACCCTGCCCAGACTCCAGCCCTCAGCCCCCAGGCTCCAACAGCGAGGTCACTCTGCCTCATCTCCCAGCTGCTGCAGTGCTGGTCCTGTGTCAAGGTGAGAGCTGTGTGTGGGTGCCTCGGGGTGAGGGTGATCCTGGGGACTGGCTGTGATTTCTCAGAGCTGCTGCACTGGTGCCTGGTGAGATGGTGTTGATATAACTGACTGCTTACTCTGCTAAACCCTCTCTCTTCAACCAGTTAATGAAATGTTTGCTGTGTGACTTCTTTCTGCATTGACTTTCCAGTCAATAGCTGTGAAAGTCTCTAACTGTGCTCACAATCCCTGGAGACAGTATTAAATTTGACAATAAATCAGTAAAGGATTATTGTAACCTCTTTGTGTCTCCATTACTGGGTCACAGTGGGGGTGGGGAGGAGGGCGGGTGCTGCAAATATATCACTAATTCTTCAGTGAGGTTAGTCTTCAGACAGAGCTGAAAATGTGTTGCTGGAAAAGCGCAGCAGGTCAGGCAGCATCCTGGGGAGGAGGGCGGGTGCTGCAAATATATCACTAATTCTTCAGTGAGGTTAGTCTTCAGACAGAGCTGAAAATGTGCTTATCCAAGGATTGTTTAAATCTCCCTAATGTGGCTGAGTTAACTACATTAGCAGGTAGGGCATTCCACGCCCTTACCACGCTCTGAGTAAAGAACCTGCCTCTGACATCTGTCTTAAATCTATCACCCCTCAATTTGCAGCTATGCCCCCTCGTACAAGCTGACGTCATCATCCTCAGAAAAAGACTTTCCCTGCCCACCCTATCTAATCCTCTGATCATCTTGTATGTCTCTATCAAATCCCCTCATAGCCACCTTCTCTCCAGTGAGAACAGACCCAAGTCCCTCAGCCTTTCCTCATAAGACCTTCCCTCCAGACCAGAGTTGAAAAATGTGATGCTGGAAAAACACAGCAGGTCAGGCAGCATCCAAGGAGCAGGAGAATCGACATTTCGAGCATGAGCCCTTCTTCAGGAATGAGGAAAGTGTGCCAAACGGGCTAAGATAAAAGGTAGGGAGGAGGGACTTGGGGGAGGGGCGTTGGGAATGCGATAGGTGGAAGGAGATTAAGGTGAGGGTGATAGGTCAGACTGGAGTGGGGGCGGAGGTCAGGAAGAAGATTGCAGGTTAGGAAGGTGGTGCTGAGTCCGAGGGTTGGGACTGAGATAAGGTGGGGG
>NW_025212149.1:13208-16941 GCF_004010195.1 Chiloscyllium plagiosum
TCTAAGTCATTTATAAAAATGACAAACAGCAGTGGTCCCAAAACAGAACCTTGTGGCACACCACTAGTAACCGGTCTCCAGGCTGAATATTTTCCATGAACTACCACTCGCTGCCTTCTTTCAGAAAGCCAGTTTCTAATCCAAACTGCTAAATCACCCTCAATCCCATGCCTCTGCGTTTTCTCCAACAGCCTACCATGTGGAACCTTATCAAAGGCTTTACTGAAGTCCATGTATACCACGTCAACTGCCCTACCCTCATCGACATGCTTGGTCACCTTCTCAAAAAACTCAATGAGGTTTGTGAGACACAACCAGCATCTGCAGTCATTGTTTTTACCTTGCTGAAACCATGTTAACTATCTCCAATCAAATTGTTGCTTGCTAGATGATTATAAATCTTATCTCTTATAATCCTTTCCAAAACCTTTCCTACAACAGACATAAGGCTCACTGGTCTATAATTTCCTGGGTCATCTCTACCGCCCTTCTTCAACAAGGGCACAACATTTGCAATCCTCCAGTCCTCTGGTACTAAACCTGTAGACAATGACGACTCAAAGATCAAGGCCAAAGGCTCTGCTATCCTCTCCCTAATTTCCCACAGAATCCATGGATAACTTCCATCCGGCCCAGGGGACTTGTCTACTTTCACTCCTTCCTGAATTGCTAATACCTCCTCCTTACTAACCTCGATCCTTTCCAGTCTCATATCCCGTGTATCATTCTTCTCCTCTACAATATTCTCCTTTTCCTGAGTGAACACCGATGAGGAATGTTCGTTTAGCACCTCTCCGATCTCCACAGGGTCCACACTCAACTTCCCACTTCTGTCTTTGACTGGCCCTATTCCTACCCTAATCATCCTTTTATTCCTCACATACCTATAGAAAGCTTTAGGGTGCTCCTTTATTCTACCTGTTAAAGACTGCTCGGGTCCTCTCTTTGCTCTTCTTAACTCTCTCTTTAAATCCTTCCGAGCTGATCTGTAACTCTCCATCGCCTCATCTGTACCATCTCGTCTCATAAGCCTCCTTCTTCAGTTTAACAAGAGATACAATTCCTTTAGTAAACCATGGTTCCCTTACCTTGTCACTTCCTCCCTGCCTGACAGGGACATACCTATCAAGGACACGCAATACCTGTTCCTTAAACCAGCTCCACATTTCCATTGTCTGCATCTCCTGCATTTTGTTACCCCATTCTATCCATCCTAATTCTTGCCTAATTGCATTAAAATTACCCTTGCCCCGTTGATAACTCCTGACCTGTGGTATGTACCTATCCCTTTCCATCGCTAAACTAAACATAACTGAATTATGGTCACTCTCTCCAAAGTGCTCACCTACAACTAAATCAAACACCTGGCCTGGTTCATTACCAAGCACCAGATCCAGTGTGGAGTCCCCTTCTCGTCGGCCCTTCGACATACTGTGTCAGGAAACCCTCCTATACACACTGGATAAAAACTGATCCATCCAACGTACTAGAGTTATAGCATTCCAGTCAATGTTGGGGAAGTTAAAGTCCCCCATAATGACCACCCTGTTCCGCTCACTCCTACCTCTTTTACCACCTTGCCTGTTCTTAATGAAAGATCTAAACCCTGGAATCTGTAACATCCATTCCTCACCCTGCTCTATCCATGTCTCCGAAATGGCCACAACATCTAAGTCCCAGGTACCTATCCGTGCTGCAAGCTCACCTACCTTATTTCGGATACTCCCCTGACACCCTGTCCTCCCTACTCTCATCCTCCTGTGCACTGCAGCTACACCTCTGGTTCCCATCCCCCTGCTGAGCTAGTTTAAACCCACCCGAATAGCACCAGCAAATGTCCCACCCAGGATATAAGTACCCCTCTGGGTCAAGTGAAGACCGTCCTGTTTGTGCAGGTCCCACCTTCCCCAGAATGAGCCCCAATTATCCAAGAACCTGAAACCCTCCCTCCTGCACCATCCCTACAGCCACGTGTTCAGCTGACATCTCTCCCTGTTCCTCACCTCACTATCACGTGGCGCGGGTAACAAACCAGAGATAACAACTCTGTTTGTTCGAGCTCTCAGCTTCCACCCTAGCTCCCTGAGATCCTGCCTTACATCCCCATCCCTCTGTCTACCTGTGTCATTGGTACCTACATGGACCACGACTTCAGGCTGGTCACCCTCTCCCTTCAGGACCCCAAAGATACGATCCGAGTCATCTCGGACCCTGACCCAACAGTATTCAAAACGGTATACTTGTTTTTCAAGGGAACGACCACAGGGGATCCCTGCACTGACTGTTCTCTCCCCCTTCGATCAGCCACCCAGCTTTCTTTGTGCCTGGCAGTACCTACTCCCCTGTAACTCCTATCGAGCACAGCCCGCTGCCTCCTGAATGATCCCAGGTTCATCCAGCTCCCCAACGGTCTTAGAGGAGCCAGAGTTGGGTGCACTTCCTGCAGATGGACTTGGATGGGACACTAATGGCGTCCCTGACCTCAAACATCCTGCAGGAGGAACACTGCTCTCCCTGCACTGCCATCCCTGCTTGTCCCCTGGTCACAAAGTCAAAAAAAAGAGATGCTTGCCTGACGTGTCTGGTGTTTAAGGTGAGAGGAGATGGGAGGCTAGGAAAACACTCACTTATAAAGCTGGACGGAAATTTAAAAAAGCCCCTCCTTTCTCAGAAACCTCTGTTCCCCGATGTCAAATGTAAAAGCTCAAATCAGTGACTCTCTGCTCCCAACTGGTCCCTGCTCAAAAACAGAAAACGATGAAGGGTTTTGCCCAAAACGTCGATTCCCCTGCTCCTCGGATGCTGCCTGACCTGCTGTGCTTTTCCAGCCCCACACTCTAGTCTTCAGATGGACTCAGTCTGTGTACAGCCGACTCACTGTCAGAGGGGAGGGCAAACAGTTCTGACCCCCGTCAGGTTAGAGCGGGTCTTCCGAACCACCGCCACCCTCTGACATACAACCTTTGGGACATCTGCAACACCCACAACTGGACATTTCCCAGTGATATCTGCAGGAGAACACAGAGACACAGAAAATGGGCAGCAGGCACTAGATCAACAGCCCCCACCCACAATCACTCACCGGTACAGGGAGGAAAGGGACATGGGATAGCACAGACAACAGGGAAAAACCACAGCAGTCATATCGCAGACAGCAGGGAAGGTCGCGGGCAGCAGGGAACGTCACAGACAGCAGGGAACGTCGCAGACAGCAGGGAACGTCGCAGACAGCAGGGAACATCACAGACAGGAGGGAACATCACAGACAGCAGGGAATGTCACAGACAGCAGGGAACGTCGCAGACAGCAGGGAAAAACGCAGACAGCAGGGAATGTCACAGACAGCAGGGAACAAGGCGGACAGCAGGGAACGCCACAGACAGCAGGGAACGTCGCAGACAGCAGGGAACGTCACAGATTCCAGGGAACGTCACAGACTCCAGGGAACATCGCAGACAGCAGGGAAAACCGCAGACAGCAGGGAACGACACAGACTCCAGGGAAAATCGCAGACAGCAGGGAACATCGCAGACAGCAGGGAACATCGCAGACAGCAGGGAATATCACGGACAGCAGGGAACGTCACAGACAGCAGGGAACACCGCAGACAGCAGGTAACATCGCAGACAGCAGGGAATATCACGGACAGCAGGGAACGTCACAGACAGCAGGGAACACCGCAGACAGCAGGGAACGACACAGACAGCAGGGAACGTCACAGACTCCAGGGAAC
>NW_025212149.1:17098-25288 GCF_004010195.1 Chiloscyllium plagiosum
ACATTTCCATTGTCTGCATCTCCTGCATTTTGTTACCCCATTCTATCCATCCTAATTCTTGCCTAATTGCATTAAAATTACCCTTGCCCCGTTGATAACTCCTGACCTGTGGTATGTACCTATCCCTTTCCATCGCTAAACTAAACATAACTGAATTATGGTCACTCTCTCCAAAGTGCTCACCTACAACTAAATCAAACACCTGGCCTGGTTCATTACCAAGCACCAGATCCAGTGTGGAGTCCCCTTCTCGTCGGCCCTTCGACATACTGTGTCAGGAAACCCTCCTATACACACTGGACAAAAACTGATCCATCCAACGTACTAGAGTTATAGCATTCCAGTCAATGTTGGGGAAGTTAAAGTCCCCCATAATGACCACCCTGTTCCTTTCACTCCTACCCAGAATCGATTTGCCGATCCTATCCTCCACCTCCCTGGAACTCTGCGGAGGCCTATAAAAACTCCCAGCAGTGTGACCTCTCCTCTCCTGTTTCTAACCTCAGCCCACACTACCTCAGTAGACGAGTCCTTGTCAAAAGTCCTCTCAGCCACCGTGACACTATCCTTGACTAACAAGGCCACACCTCCCCCTCTTTTACCATCTTGCCTGTTCTTAATGAAAGATCTAAACCCTGGAACCTGCAATATCCATTCCTCACCCTACTTTATCTAAATTAAACTCTATCTGCCCCTCCTCAGCCCACTGGCCCATCTGATCAAGATCCCGCTGTACTCTGAGGTTACATTCTTCACTGTCCACTATACCTCCAATTGTGGTGTCATCCACAAACCTACTCACCAAGCCTCCTGTATTCTCATCCAAATCGTTTATATAAATGATGAACAGCAGTGGAACCGGCATCCATCCCAGTGAGATACTGCTGGTCATAGGCCTCCAGTCTGACCAACAACCCTCCACCATCCTCTGTCTCCTACTGTCAAGCCAATCTTGTATCCAACCGGCTAGCTCTCTCTGAATCTCACTAACTAACCAACCATGCAGAAACTCGTCAAAGGCCTTGGTCAAGTCCATGCAGACAATGTCAACTGCTCTACTTTCACCTATACTCTTGGTCACCTCTTCAAAGAACCTCAGTCAAGTTAGTGGGAGATGATTTCCCACACACAAAGCCACGCTGACTATCCCGAATCAAATGCCTGGAGCTCCTGCCTCTCAGAACCCCCTCCAACAACTTATCTCTACCGACGTCAGGCTCACCGATCTGTAGTCCTCTGGCTTTTCCTTATGGTCTTTCTTAAACAATGGCACAACATTAGCCACCCTCCAGTCTTCTGGCACCTCACTCAGAATGAGGCTGTCAATGATACAAGTATCCCTGCGAGGGGCCCACAGTTTCTTCCCGGGCTTCCCACAATGGCCTTGATCAGGGCCTGGGGACATATCCACCTTAATGGTCGGCCTCACCCTCTCCTCCATTTTTTATTTGTTCCTATCCCTACACAAACAGCCAAATGTACTGTCAATGGCAAAGACAGCGGGACACAAGCTTCATGCAGTTGAGGAGAGACCTTCTCTGTTCTTTGGGTCGAACATTCCAAATGTTGGCCTTGTTTCCTTAGTAAGGCTTTGAAAGGGAGATGTTGGCCGAGCCGTAATGTCACTGCATTAGTAATCCAGAGCCCAGGTAACTAACTGGGGACATTGGTTCAATTCTTACCATGGAAGAGGCTGGCGTCTGAAATGCATGTAACCATTGTCAATTCTCATACAAATCTGTCTGGCTGACTCATGCCCTTCAGGGAAGGAAATCCGGCCTATGTGAGTCTCCAGACCCACAGCACGGTACTTTTCCCAATAAATACCAGCCTTGCCAATGATGACCATATCCCACATCCAAATACAGTGCCACTAACGTTAGTGACCTCTCTCTGTCTATCTAACCTTGGCCTCTTTGTTCTTCCCAATTATCCCCTCAAACTTACCCAAGTGTGAAGTTCAAATGCCCCTTCCATGCACTTTGAGTTTTCAAAATTGTTTTCTCATATTTTGTCTCTCTCCCTGCTCTCCCACCTTTGGGCAACATCCCACATGTTGAAATCTGGATTGTGTTTCTGCAAATGATGGCCAGTGATCTCTGCACCAAACGCTGTGGGCTCCCCCACATCCCACCTACACTCGTCTAAGGAACTACCTTTAACTTCTTGTCTGCACATTGTTGCTTTGGGGACTTCTACATGACTTCAACTCCCATTCTAACTTCCGGCTCCATTAACACTCCCACCCGTCACTGGGAAGAGCATGAACATACAGTCCCTTACTCGGTTTTTGTGAGCATTGACAGATGCGTAGCGAACAGTTCCTCGGAATCCTGCGACTGCCCGAGGCTGCAACAAAGGCAAGACAAAGGTCACATGTGAGATTCCGCACATCAGACGGTGCCAAGGCTTACAGCACTGGGCTCCCCCAGGAAAATCCCAGATAGGCCTGTGAATCTCCTCTGGGAATCTTCCAGACAGGTCTGGGAATCTCCCCTGGGAATCTCCCAGACAGGCCTGGGAATCTCCCCTGGGAATCTCCCAGACAGGCCTGGGAATCTCCCCTGGGAATCTCCCAAACAGCCTGGGAATCTGCCCGGGAATCTCCCAGACAGGCCCAGGAAACTCCCCTGGAAAACTTCCAGACAAGCCTGGGAATCTCCCGGACAGGCCCAGGAATCTCCTATTGGAATCTCCCAGACAAGTCCGGGAATCTCCTGTGGGAATCTCCAAGACAAGCCCTGGAATGTCCCAGACAGGCCCAGGAATCTCCTGTTGGAATCTCCCAGACAAGCCCGGGAATCTCCCCGGGGAATCTCCCAGACAGGCCTAGGAATCTCCCAGACAAGCCGAGGAATCTCCTGTGGGAAATTCCCGGAAGGGCCCGGGAATCTCCCTGTGATGAGGTCCCAAATCCAGTGAGCTGCTCACCTGAACCCCAGCGGTGCCCCCTGGTATGTGTCACAGGTCAGCGATGGAGCTAATCAGGAGCTGGTGCTTAGCTGAAGATTCATATTCTCATCATCTCACTGAATGTCATCTCAGGGCTTCACCATGATCAAAACAAAGGGAGACAGTGACAAAATAAACTCATCAAAGCAAAGGAAATGAAACGGAAAGATTGGGATCGAGTTCAGTCATTGAGCTTTCAGAGCTCACTATTACTGATTCACACTGAAATGATTCCAGAACCTTCTCTGTCACAGAAGCACAGGCTAACTCCCTGAAGATCTCACACACCCCAGACCACACCACTGCCCGGAACCTGACCCCAGGGACATCCCCCGAACGCGGACACCGGGGACAACCCCTGAACCCTGACCCCGAGATTAACCCCTGAACACTGACCCTGGGGTTAACCCCCCCCCCAAATCTCGACTCAGGATTACCCATCCGAGCCATGACCTTGGAGAAATGACCCCCTCCCCCCCCCCTTGGGATTAATACCCAAACCCTGACTCCAGGGACTCCACCCCCCCCACCCCCTCACCGGAACTCCAACTCTGGGGACACCCCTCGAACCTTGATCCATGGGAAACCCCTGAACCCTGACCTCAGTCTCCCAGCCCGAATCCTGATCCATGGGAAACCCCTGAACCCTGACCCCTCACCCCAGGATTTCCTCCCTGAACCATGACCCCAGTCTGAACACTGACCCTGGTCTCCCAGGCTGAACCCTGACCCTGGGGAAACGTCTGAACCCTGACCCCGGTCTCCCAGCCTGAACCCAGATCCTAGGGTACTCCAACCCCCTGCCCACCTGATGGTACTGGCCTGAGAGGTACCACTCTCTCCAGCTGATGGATGTTAACCTGACAGTGTGCTGGAAGGCAGGTCCTGCTGTGGTTCAGAGAGGGCTCTGTCCAGTAAAACTGACTGAACCAACGAAAAGCACTGCTGCTGCTGAAACACTCCCACAGTGCTTTCACGTTGCACAACCATGGGAACATGCAGGGGACAGAAGATCTGATCATCAAACAAAGGCGTCAGGATGGAACACAAGAATGAACAATCCAAAAGAAACTGCAAAACAAAAACAACAAATAAGCAACTGAATCCAAACAGAAAAGAAAACCAGCCCGAGAGACCATGTTGCACTAACTGTACCGGAGAAATCTTCATCATTTTACACACTAGCTTAACCTCCGGAACGACCCAAACCACAGACACACACTGTTTTTCAGTGCGGCGCTCCCTCAGCATTGACACACCGACAGTGTGGCGCTCCCTCGGTACTGGCCCTGTGACAGTGTGGCGCTCTCTCGGTACTGGCCCTGTGACAGTGTGGCGCTCCTCGGTACTGGCCCTGTGACAGTGCGGCGCTCCCTCGGTACTGGCCCTGTGACAGTGTGGCGCTCCCTCGGTACTGGCCCTGTGACAGTGTGGCGCTCCCTCGGTACTGGCCCTGTGACAGTGCGGCGCTCTCTCGGTACTGGCCCTGTGACAGCGTGGCACAGGCCCTGTGACAGTGTGGCGCTCCCTCGTTATGGCCCTGTGACAGCGTGGCGCTGGCCCTGTGGCAGTGTGGCGCTCTCTCGGCACTGGCCCTGTGACAGCGTGGCACTGGCTCTGTGACAGTGTAGCGCTCCCTCGGTACTGGCCGTGACAGTGCGGCGCTCCCTCGGCACTGGCCCTGTGACAGTGCGGCGCTCCCCTCGGCACTGGCCCTGTGACAGTGCAGCACTGGCCCTGTGACAGTGTGGCGCTCCCTCGGTACTGGCCCTGTGACAGCGCCGCGCTAGCCCTGTGACAGTGCGGCGCTCTCTCGGCACTGTCCCTGAGACAGCGTGGCACTGGCTCTGTGACAGTATAGCGCTCCCTCGGTACTGGCCCTGTGACAGTGTGGAGCTCCCTCGGCACTGGCCCTGTGACAGTGTGGTGCTCCCTCGGCACTGGCCCTGTGACAGTGTGGCGCTCCCTCGGTACTGGCCCTGTGACAATGCGGCGCTACCTCGGCACTGGTCCTGTGACAGTGTGGCGCTCCTTCGGCACTGGCGCTGTAACTGTGTGGCGCTCCCTCGGCACTGGCGCTGTAAGATTGCGGCGCTCTCTCGGCACTGGCCCTGTGACAGTGTGGCACTGGCCCTGTGACAGTGCGGCGCTCTCTCGGCACTGGCCCTGTGACAGCGTGGCACTGGCCCTGTGACAGTGCGGTGCTCCCTCAGCACTGGCCCTGTGACAGTGCGGCGCTCCCTCGGCACTGGCCCTGTGACAGTGCGGCGCTCTCTCGGCACTGGCCTTGTGACAGTGCGGCGCTCCCTCGGCACCGGCCCTGTGAGAGTGCGGCGCTCCCTCGGCACTGGCTCTGTGACAGTGCGGCGCTCCCTTGGCACTGGCCCTGTGACAGTGCGGCGCTCCCTCGGCACTGGCCCTGTGAGAGAGTGGTGCTCCCTCGGCACTGGCTCTGTGACAGTGCGGTGCTCCATCGGCACTGGCCCGGTGACAGTGTGGCGCTCCCTCGGCACTGGCCAGGTGACAGTGTGGCGCTCCCTCGGCACTGGCCTGTGAGAGTGTGGCGCTCCCTCGGCACTGGCCCTGTGACAGTGCGGCGCCCCCTCGGCACTGGCCCGTGACAGTGCGGCACTCCCTCAGCACTGGCCCGGTGACAGTGTGGCGCCCCCTCGGCACTGGCCCTGTGACAGTGTGGCACTCCCTCGGCAATGGCCCGGTGACAGCGTGGCACTCCCTCGGCACTGGCCCGGTGACAGCGTGGCACTCCCAGACTAATATACCGGGACCCAGACACTACGTCAGACTAATATACCGGGACCCAGACAATACGTCAGACTAATACACCGGGACCCAGACACACGTCCAGACTAATATACCGGGACCCAGACGGATGTCAGACTAATATACCGTGAGCCAGACACACGTCAGATTAATATACCGGGACTACGTCAGACTAAATATACCCGGACCCAGACGGATGTCAGACTAATATACCGTGACCCAGACACACGTCAGACTAATATACCGGGACCCAGACACTACGTCAGACTAATATACCGTGAACCAGACACACGTCAGACTAATATACCGGGACCCAGACAATACGTCAGACTAATATACCGTGACCCAGACACTACGTCAGACTAATATACCGGGACCCAGACGGATGTCAGACTAATATACCGTGACCCAGACACACGTCAGACTAATATACCGTGACCCAGACACTACGTCAGACTAATATACCGTGACACAGACACACGTCAGACTAATATACCGGGACCCAGACACTACGTCAGACTAATATACCGGGACCCAGACACTACGTCAAACCAATATACCTGGACCCAGACAGAAGTCAGACTAATATACCGGGACCCAAACATTACGTCAGACTAATATTCCGGGACCCAGACACTACGTCAGACTAATATACCGGGACCCAGACAATACGTCAGACTAATATACCGTGACACAGACACTACGCCAGACTAATATACCGGGACCGAGACGGACGTCAGACTAATAAACCGGGACCCAGACACTACGTCAGACTAATACCCGGGACCCAGACACACGTCGAGACTAATATACCGGGACCCAGACACTACATCAGACTAATATACTGGGACACAGACACTACGTCAGACTAATATACTGGGACACAGACACACGGCAGACTAATATACCATGACACAGACACTTCGTCAGACTAAAACACCGGGACCCAGACACTACGTCAGACTAATATACCGGGACCCAGACAGACGTCAGACTAATATACCGGGACCCAGACAATACGTCTGACTAATATACCGCTAATATCCCGGACCCAGACGGACGTCAGACTAATATACTGGGACCCAGACACTACGTCAGACTAATATACCGGGACCCGACACTTCGTCAGACTAAAACACCGGGACCCAGACACTACGTCAGACTAATATACCGTGACACAGGCAGACGTCAGACTAATACACCGGGATCCAGACGGACGTCAGACTAATACACCGGGACCCAGACACTACGTCAGACTAATATACCGGGACCCAGACACTATGTCAGACTAATATACCGGGACCCAGACACTACGTCAGACTAATATACCGGGACCCAGACGGACGTCAGACTAATACACCGGGACCCAGACACTACGTCAGACTAATATACCGGGACACAGACACTACGTCAGACTAATATACCGGGACCCAGACGGACGTCAGACTAAATATACCGGGACCCAGACACTATGTCACACTAATATACCGGGACCCAGACGGACGTCAGACTAATTTACCGGGACCCAGACACTACGTCAGACTAATACACCGGGACCCAGACACTACGTCAGACTAATATACCGGGACCCAGACACTACGTCAGACTAATATACCGTGACACAGGCAGACGCCAGACTAATACACCGGGACCCAGACGGACGTCAGACTAATATACCGGGACCCAGACACTACGTCAGACTAATATAGCGGGACCCAGACACACGTCAGACTAATATACCGGGACCCAGACGGACGTCAGACTAATATACTGGGACCCAGACACTACGTCAGACTAATACACCGGGACCCAGACGGACGTCAGACTAATATACCGGGACCCAGACACTATGCCAGACTAATATACCGGGACACAGACAGTACGTCAGACTAATATACCGGGACCCAGACGGACGTCAGACTAATATACCGGGACCCATACACTACGTCAGACTAATATACCGGGACCCAGGCACACGTCAAACTAATACACCGGGACCCAGACACTATGTCAGACTAATATACCGGGACACAGACACTATGTCAGACTAATATACCGGGACACAGACACTACGTCAGACTAATATCCCGGACCCAGACGGACGTCAGACTAATATACCGGGACCCAGACACTACGTCAGACTAATATACCGGGACCCAGACACTACGTCAGACTAATATACCGGGACACAGACAGACGTCAAACTAATATACCGGGACCGAGACACTACATCAGACTAATATACCGGGACCCAGACACACGTCAGACTAATATACCGGGACCCAGATACTACATCAGACTAATATACCGGGACCCAGACACTACGTCAGACTAATATACCAGGACCCAGACACACGTCAGACTAATATACCGGGACCCAGACACTACGTCAGACTAATATACCGGGACACAGACAGACGTCAAACTAATATACCGGGACCCAGACACTACGTCAGA
>NW_025212150.1:0-1970 GCF_004010195.1 Chiloscyllium plagiosum
GTTAGGGCCAGTTTCCTGCCCCTCTTCTGTAGCTATGTTAGAGCCCGGGTGTCTCTGGAGAAGGAGCACACGGTGTCCACCAACACCCTCCAGGTTTTTAGGGAGAGGTGGGCACTGCAGGGAGTGGAGTGAATTATTTCCCCCTCCAACTCTATAATTTTTTTTCTTTTTTCCCCCATGTTGTGTGTGTGCAGGTGTGAGACACAGTGAGAGAGACACAAGGTGTACGAATCTTTATTCAATTTCCACCACCAGGAAGAAAGAAAAACACCCGAGTGGCCAGTGACAAACACTGCCCTTCTCATCAAAGGGCAATGCTGTGTGATCAAAACAGTGAAGGGGAGGGCAGGGATTAAATCAAAATAGAGTCCCCTCCAACTCTATTTTTTTTTTCTCCAAAATGTTCAGCAAGATCAACCTCCAAAACCTTGCAGTCATCGCTTCATCAGGGAGTGAGCTGGGGCAGGTTATAATTTGCATATTGATGGTTCACAGAGGCTGGTGCCCCATCACCAAGTCACCCTTTTTTTTTCCTGCATTGCCCACCTTCCCCTGAAAATGACACTTCCGTTTATTTATTTATTTATTTATTTATTTTCCTTTTTTTTTTCTTTTTCTATCCCCAGCACCCATGGTGTGTGTGTGTGCAGGTGTGAGACAGTGGAAGACACAAAGTGCACGAATCTTTATTCAATTTCCACCACCAGGAAGATAGGAAAACGCCCAGGTGGCCAGTGACAAACACTGCCCTTCACATCAGAGGGCAGTGCTGTGTGATCAAACAGTGAGGGGGAGGGTAGGGACTAAATCAAAATAGAGTTGGAGGGAGAAATGATGCACTCCACTCCCTGCGGTGCCCACCTCTCCCTGAACAACTCCAGGGTGCTGGTGGACACCATGTGCTCCTTCTCCAAGGACACTCGGGCTCTAACGTAACCGCGGAAGAGGGGCAGGCAGTCGGCCCTAACGACCCCCTCCACGGCCCGCTGCCTGGACCTGTTGATGGCCAGTTTGGCCAGGCCCAGGAGCAGACCCACGAGGAGGTCTTCAGACCTGCCCTCCTTCCTCCGTACCGGGTGCCCAAAGATCAGGAGCGTGGGACTGAAGTGCAGCCAAAAACAGAGGAGGAGGTTTTTAAGGAAATCAAAAAGGGAGTGCAAACGCCCACACCCAATATACACGTGGTCCACGGACCCCACAGCGCCACAGAACAAGCAGTTGGGCTGGGAGTCCGTGAACCACCGCAACCTGCGGTTGCAGGGGACTGCTGCATGCAGCACCCTCCACCCCAGATCCCCGAGAGAAAGGGGGAGGACTCCCGCGTAGAGAGCCCTCCACTGGGGATCCCCACCGCCCGGTGGCAAATGGGCACGCCAAGGCGTGTCCGGACGGTGGATGAGGGAGAAGAGGTGGACGGTGTGCAGCAGCAGTCTGTACAGGGCTCTCCTGTTCACCTCCCTAAACGAAACAAAGTTAAAATTTCGGAGGCGGCTCAGGTTGTGGGGCACAGGCTCCCGCGGGAAGTACGGGACCTTGGGGCCAATGTGAAATTCCGTCCGGGCTGGGGTGAGCTCGGACGGGATCCCACCGCACACCTGAGCGTCCTCCAACTGCTGTACTACGCCGGGTCAGAGCACCGCCGTTTTGAGGCGTCGGATGGCGGTGGCCACGTACTGGACGTCTACCGCCGCCCTGCCTGCTACCGGGGGGGATTTATTTATTTTTTTTTTTTTATTGGCACCATTGGTTCATCCCCTGGAGAGGGGCAGCACCGCCGGCGCGCTGCTGGAAAGTCCCTCCCCTCCAAGGGCCGGTGCCTCTTCCCCAGAGAGACCGAGGGGGATTTCTGGGCCTTCCCCTCCCCGCCCGCCTCGGTGGTCAAGGGGCCCGGGGTCCCTCCCCCCAGCCTTTCCCGGAATACGAATGGCTGGGGGAAGACAGGGGGCGTGGCCAGGGTGGGGAGGGCCAGC
>NW_025212150.1:12348-25299 GCF_004010195.1 Chiloscyllium plagiosum
TCGAAAAATGAAAATAATTCATCCCATTCAATCGGTATTCAGAGAATGAACCAGACAAAGAAAACAAGAAAAGTGACCCACAACGTGGTATCGTCGTTCATTTGGGACGTTGATCAGGCAAAGGCAGACTCATTCTCGCTTAATTGTCTGATGCAAAACTCTGTGTAAATGTAATTAGAACAAAGTCGGCATATGTGTAATTTAAAAAGGTAAATAATGTATTTCATACTTTGGCAAACATCCCATAGATTATAAATGCATTTTCAGAAATAATTAGTTTGTTTCCATTTCATTGCCACTAATCTGATATTACTTAACTTTAATTGTTTCTTTCCACGAATCGGGTGATGGGTTGTTGGGGGAAGTTCAAGCCCAATCAGATGGTGTGCTGGCGACTCGAGTCCAAACATTTGGAATGAGGCTGAATGTAACAGATAAGCTAGCGTGAATATCTCAACTACATTATTTTGTGATTCTGACTCAATTCATTGAGCCTAGCGGGAATTGACTCAGGATGAATTTCAAAAGACATTCGCACAAGCACTAGACTTATTGTCTGAGTCGTCCATTCGCACCTAAATTCGCTTTTGAATCAGCTCATACTGGTGAATCAGTCATTCATTCAAACTGCTGGAAATCTGATGTCTGAACCACAACACACTCCCTGCGCAGCTCATTGGTACAGGAAAGAAGAACTATCTCTGTCTTTTGGTCTTCCTCGTGGATAATTTTCTACAGCTGTTCTCTGACATCTTTGATCATGTATGACAATGCTGATCCTTCAACATAGTGTCATTGTCCTTGATTCTTTTCCAGGAGATGTTGTAAAGTAAAAAGGGTCTGAAAATGTATGGCTTTAGGGTTTAACTGATACTGCCTAAGGAAACAATCAGGCAGGAGACATTTTTAGTTTTTTTTTTAATAATCTTTATACTATGAGAGGAGAATGGCTAGTTCTCCCATTTGGGTATTTTCTAGTTTGTTTTTTGGTTTTAGCTGGAGATCGAGAGAAGCTGCTGATGTGGAAAAGTGTTCCACGCTTCAGTCAATGAAAATTGGGTGATCCTCCCTCTCACTGGCGTCTCTCTGGTAAGAACCTGTGCTTGAATGCACCTTTCATTTTACACCACGAGATGCATTTACGGGAATGTTGTAGGAAATTGGAACAGCTTTAATTTGCGGGGAATCTAATGACGATTGGGTTATCGAATAGTTGTTATTCTATATTCTATTCTACTTTGTTTGTGTTTCCTTTGGTGGTGTGTAAATAAATTCTGATTTATAGGATGACGAGTGGTTTAACCAGATGCATCATTCCTGCGATATCCACTATCCGTGTACCTGACTCAAATGGAAATGTTCGGGTCTGGGCTGCCTTCTTATGGGTGTCTAGCCTGGTTCAAACCACCAGGCAGCAGAGATATTGACATGTCATTCTAAAGATATGTTTATTCACTGGTAATGGCAACCATGTTACCTATCTGAAGCATCCACCATTCTTCTGAGCTTAGAAAATAAAGCTTAATGACCTGCAGATGTCAGTAATCAAAAACAAAAGAAAATCCAAAATGAATGATCCAATGACGCAGGTCTTAGTACTGAAGAAGGGTAACTTGGCATGCATCATTAACTCTAATTTTCTTCTGCAGCTGCTGGAAGACCTCCTGGGCTTTCCAGAAATATCTGTTTCTTATTGTGCTTCTTCCTGCCTTCCTATTCAGCGGTGAAACACATGCATCAGTCTTCACTCATCTGATAAGTCATCAACATCTCAAGTTTCCAAACAAAGAAACAGCTTCATGATGAGGGACTCCTGAACAACTTGGACATTTAATATTTACCGGCCAACTCATGACTCTGGTGTCACAATTCTCAAAATGTGCGTTGCGGTCATCCTCAGTCTCATGGATGGCATACAGATATTCCAGATCTGGAAACTTGAGCCTCAGGGATTGTAGACGATGACACTTCCTAGTCACAGATATGTTTGCTGCAACACATTGCCCATTGCCCATTCAAGTAGCTCACTTTGCACAAGCTGACTTTTTTTATGCAGCCAAGTGGACAAATGGTAAGTAGTAAATGCAAAAGCATGTTTTTACAGGCTGCACAAATTTCCAAGGGAAGAATCCGGCCAGAAACATCTTTGAAAGCATTCAAGCCGTTTTCACTGTAGCAGGTTATCTGCTGCAAACGGTTTTTCTGTCGAACAACTAAAATTAAATCATACTGGAAAAATAATATCTGAGCTGGGAGAACAGGCCATTCCCATGTCATAATTGTAATTAGCCCTTCCAGACATATCGACATTTCTGCCTTGATGACAACTTTTGAAAGAAGCCCAAGGATAACATAACCTTATTAAAGGAACATAACCGTCACAATTAACATCATACAACCGTACTAAAACATTTCTTGGTCTCACTTTAATAAGGTTCAGGGGAATTTCTCGCTGATATTGTCACATATGGTTAAATTCTATGCAGTTCAAAACATTTGCAAAGTATCATAGTCTACCCTATTGTACTGAGTTGGGATTCCCCTATTTCCATATTTGCACTGACGGCTCCTCTGCTACAATAAAATGATGATATCGTGAATGAGAGTAACTTAGCAGTGCAGTTAAAATCTATGCAGAATTTTACTTCATACTACAAGCTCTCATTGTCAACCATTCAAAAACATTAACGGCAACTCAAGTGAAAAACATTATGATACCCGCAGCCCATATTTTCGAACAGTGAAGATGGAAAGATGCCGGTGTTGGATTAGGGTGAATAGGGTCAGACGTTACACGGCACCGTACTACAGCTCAGCAGGTTTATTTGAAATCACAGCTTTCGAAATGCTCCTCCTTCCTCATGGTGAAGTCTCCTGAACTTGGCAAAGGAATAGAGCATCGAAAACGTGTGGTTTCAAATAAAGCTGTTGGAGTGAAACTTGGTGTTGTGTGACATCTGGCCATTTTGTTTTGAATGTCCAACTAGCATCTCTAAGCCCGACTTTAAGATTCAAGTGAAAACAAGCTTGTTCATAATAATGTTGTAAATGTTTCCAAGGAGGTTACATATTTGAAAAATAAGTGTTTTTCCTATAATCCACGAATCTCTCAGTCATTTTTTTCATCATTCTTCATTGATCAATATTCTGAATATTGTGACGACACTACTTGCAATAGTGTGAGGGCACTGTCCCCTTAAGAGGCGCTCTGACTTGTTTCTCTGGCAAACGAATCTTGTCACATTCATGACGAACGGTCTCCTCTGAAAGGCGCTTTCTATACAGCTGGGACTTGTTCCATGGTTGGCTATTTTCCTAAGAAAGCAAAACAATCATGTGTGAGCACCATTACGCTGACACAGAATCAAAATATTTGCTTTCGCATAGTTGATGTTGTTTGCTGGCTCCTGGAACTGAATGCTGCGTCCTCTGTTGCGAGAGTGATGGCTCAGGCAGTGAGACGTCCTCTTATGGATCAGAAAGCAAAGAATGCTTCTTTCGCTATTTCTTTCTGTCTTGGACAAGACAGAATTATAATCAGAATCCCCACAGTGTGGAAACAGGCTCTTCAGCCCAACAAGACCACAGCGACACACCAAAGAATAACCTATGCAGATCCATGCCCTATATTTGCTCATTGTCCAGAACTTACATGTATTCGAAAAGTATGGTAAATTTAGGATAGCCAATTCATTTATCCAGTGCATGTTTGTGTTGTGGGAGGAAGCCAGCGCACATGGACAAAAGGCACGCAGAGAGAACGTGCAAACTCCTCACCTGCAGCTTCCCGGATGTGGAATTGAATTTGTGATCCTAGCACTTCGTGAATTAGCAGCGTCAACCACTGAGCCAGCGTAGCACGACAGCTACTGTGCTGAACTATGATTGTGTTAGCGAATTTCCATTGTAAGATTCGTGTTTATGTGATGATACCTGCATTGACATTATTGATAATTCCAGTTTAAATAATGTGTTGACTTATTCAAGCCGTCAATAAATAGGTTATTCTTTTTGTTGTATGCTCTGTTGTAAGGATGAATAAAGTTTTCCAGAAAGCATCACTGTAGACGAATTAAATCATATCTGAAACTCGGTGTCTTATACTTGCCTTTGATCTATGCCATCCGCATAACATACTTTGGGGTAAGAGTTGGTTCTGGGGTGGTTGGGGTCTGGTCTGCTGTCGTCCACAATAACGGATAGGGAGAGGCTGAAGAGGCTGGGGTTGTTTTACCTAGAGCGTCGGAGGCTGAGGGGCGACCTTATTGAGGTTTACAAAATCATGAGGAGCATGGACAGGGTATATAGACAAAGTCTTTTCCCTGGCGTCCGGAAGTCCAGAACTAGAGGGCATAGGTTTAGGGTGAGAGGGGAAAGATAAAAAAGAGACCTAAGGGGCAACGTTTTCACGTGTATGGAATGAGCTGCCACAGGAAGTGGTGGAGGCTGGTACGATTGCAACATTTAAGAGGAATTTGGATGGGTATATGAATAGGAAGGGTTGGAGGGATATGGGCTGGGTGCTGGCAGGTGGGACTAGATTGGGATGGGATATCTGGTTGGCATGGACGGGTTGGACCAAAGAGTCTTTTTCCATGCTATACATCTCTATGACTCTATGACTGCATGTGCCTTGACACTAAGTCCTTCAGGCACACTCCCATGACGGGAGCCCACTTACAGTAACCGTTAGGTTTTGAATCATCTCTCTATATTCCAGGTATTTTAAAAATAGTGAGCAGAATTCTAGCTTCAATAACCGACTCTCAGCTTTTCAAGTTATATCTCGAAATAATTTGGCCACTAACCTAGAGAGCTTCTTAACCATGGCCAATCTCTCTGGCTATACCTTCGTCCAAACTCTTTCAGTTTTCAAAGTAAAATGCTTTGCATTACAAGCATCATTTCTTATTCCATCTTTATTATTCAACACATACGGGCTTCATCTAAATTATTTAATCTGTCAAAGGATTCATGTCGTAATGCATAAAACTCACCATAATTTCGCGAGACAGTGAAATAATCCGAGATGTGCGGTGGAATTGAAGGGAACAGGCGGTGTTGTGTGTGAAATGTAATTTCACCTTCAGAAGTGAAACACTGACAGTCTGTACTTTCTGCAGCTTAGCTGCACAGCCACGAAAGTCTTTCCCCACCGTTAACATCCCTCCTCCTCACCAAGCAAGGCACCGTCTTACTAAAGAAATTGTCAGGTTTAATCTAAATGGTCTTGGTCCAGTACCTCGCTAGATAGTACATTGTAGAATAACCTAATTTTGCTGCAAGGTCGACAGAGGGATGGATTTACCTGTAGAGTGAGATGGGCTTATGGCTATGTTTAGTAGTCCACTATAGTTACTGGTGTAATTAGCATTCATAGTGTCAGCTGAATAAAGATTAATCAATAGCTTGTGGAACAGTGTTAGGCCGTGATTTTTTTTTTGTAGTTGTGGCATTAGATAAAATCGCAAATAGAACTGTTTTATGCTGTGTTTTGCCATCAAATTCAACATTGGATTTATGGAGATGGTTTTAATTAGTGTTACGGCTGGCATTAGGATCAACTTCGATTTTCAGTAATAATGAGAACCTTGGTTTAATTTACTGGTGGGTTTCTGTTCAGAATGGATTTACATTTTATCAAGAGCATCCAGCTATTCTTAAGGTGAGGTTTAGTGTTGAGAATGTAACTGGAATTATTCATTTTGTGACTTAGTCTTTGTCTCATTTGAGATATAACATTTGATTCTGAGGAAGATCATCGATAGTTTTCGTGTTGCATGAATTATAACACGACAATTTGTGAAAGAGGGAGATGCTACTGCGGCCATGGTGACTTAAGGAACGCTATGTATCATTAATGTTGGTACTTTAATGAGAAGACATATTGAGAAGAATGGTGCATAAAATGTTGACAACAAAACTATTTAAAATGAGACTCATGGAAGAACTTTGAAAAAAGAAGTTGAGTGAAAAGTGGGCATAAACTTGTTTTATCCAGACGCTGAGTTTTTGCCAGAAGATTTTGAATATTGGAAATGCCAGTAGAAGAAAGGTTATAACGTTAAGACCGGAAATTACAAGCCAGATAGTTTAACAAACTCTAAAAACAAGACATATTAGAACTGATACCAGTCACATGTAGAGTCCACTAAGGATCAGTGCTGGGCCCGCTACAGTTAGTCATTTATATAAATAATTGGATGTGAGTGTAAGAGTTCGTAAGCTTGCAGAAGACATGAAAATTGGAGTTATAGTGGACAGCGATGAGTGTTATCTCAGATTTCAATGGGACCTTGCTCAGCTGGGCCAATGGGCTGAGAAGTGGCAGAAGGAATTTAATACAGATAAATGCGAAGTTCTACATTTTTTTGAGATTCGAGTGTGGGAACAGGTCCTTCAACCCAACCAGTCCACACCGACCCTCCGAAGAGGGACCCACTCAGACCATCTTCCCTTTAACTAATGCCCCGAAAACTATGGACAATTTAGCATGGCCAATTCACCTGACTTGCACATGTTTGGACTGTGGGAAGAATCTGGAGTACCCGGAGGAAACCCACGCAGACACAGGGAGAATGTTCAAATTCCACACAGTCACCCGAGGGACCGTGGTGTGTGAGGCAGCAGTGCTATCCACTGAGCCATCGTGCCACCCATTTGGGGAAAGCAAATCTTAGTAGGACCTACACACTTAATGGTAAGCTAGTAGGGAGTGTTACTGAACAAAGAGCCCTTGGAGTTTAGGTTTATAGCTCATTTAATGTGGATTCGCAGCTGGACAGGATAGTGATGAAGGCATTTGGTACGCTTTCCTGTATTGATCAGAGTATTGATTACAGGGGTTGGGACGTCATGTTTCAGCTGAACAGGACATTGGTTCGGCCACTGTTGGAGTAGTGCGTGCAATTCCTGTCTCCTTCCTATTGGAAGGATGTTAAAAAACTTCAAATAGTTCACAAAAGATTTAAAGGGATGTTGCCAGGGTTGGAGGATCTGAGCTATAGGGAGATGTTGAACAGGCTGGGGCTGTTTTTTTAGATGAGATGACTTACAGTGTGGAAACAAACCCTTCGGCCCAACAAGTCACACCGACACTCGTAAGAGCAACCCACCCAGACCCACTACACTAAATTTAACCATTCACCTAACACTACTGTCGATTTTGCGTGGCCAGTTCAACTAACCTGCACATTTTTGGACTGTGGGAGGAAACCCACGCCTTTACGGGGAGAATGTGCAAACTCCACACAGACAGTTGTTGTGAGGCAGCAGCGCTAACCACTAAGTATTCATGCCTCTTTCGAGTGTCGAAGGGTGACGTTAAAGAGGTTTACCCGATCATGAAAGGCATGGATAGTTTAAAAAGACAAAGTCTTTTTGCTGGAGTGCAAAGTTCTAGAACTAGGGGGAAAGTCTGAGGGTGAGAGGGGAAAGATGTACTTAAGGTTCAATATTTTCATGCAGAGTGGGGTACGTATCTGGAATGAACTGCCAGAGGAAATGGTTGAGGTTAGTACAATTGCAACATTTCCAAGTCACTGGATAGGAATATGAATAGGAAGGGTTTGGAGGAATATGGGCCGGGTACTGGCAGGTGGAACTAAATTGAGTTTGGATATCTGATCAGCATGGAGGGTTTGGAGCCAAGGTTCAGTTTCTATGCTGTACATCTCTATGACTCTGTCTAAAAATGCAGCTTTGTTACAAAGATGGAGTGTGGGTTTTCGTAATGGAATTCATGTACAACAACGTTACTGGAGCTTTTATTTGAAAGTGGTAACAGAAAGACGGGATGAGCATTCAAATGTCATCTAACATACTTGATAGATGGGCAAATTTCTTTACCAAGTATTTAATTGAGAATCTGTCATGCAGTTGATGGGATTGGAATAAAATCACAAGGGCATGTTCTCAGCTGCTGCCTATTGTCCTAATTCTTAATTAGGCAAAACACTGATTTTAATGGATATTAAATTGCACTTTTGAGCTGCTTTCTGAATCTGGACGGACTCATATCATGAGTCAGTGTGTTCGTGCAGTAACTTAGATTGTGCAGCATGAACGTAAGTGTTTGTACTCTGAATACAGAGTGGCTACAATGCCTAATATTTACTACGGTTGTGTATTAATACAAGAAACCTATGAAATATACTAACCACAGAAGAATATAGCTGCCGGATATGTTGAAGATCAAAGTCACAGATCTCCTCTGGTACTCCATTTCTATGAAATTACAGTAAACTTTGATATTCCCATCTCGCCGTGTCTTACAGATGTGACTACTGACTAATAAATGCCGATAGATCAGGGTTCAACAACAAGAAAATGAAACAAATGGGTGCAATGGAGTTAAGACCATACCAAAACTATCAAATAACACCAGCCAGGATCAGTACAATAGTTCTTCTTTCCAAAATCAACATATTCTTTTGCATATAAATGTTCCTCTGTTAAGTAGTGAGGCATTTTTTAAGCAGGGGTGAGAGGTGAGCAGCAGTTGTTGTGAGCAATAACGTTGCCGTTGATGCGCTTTAACATTTTGACTTAAACATTGACAACATGTGACCAGAAATCTCTCAACATTTAAATTAACAGTGGACGAGACAAAATATTCTTGCTGCGCAACCCAGATCCTGAATAACAGTAGAAACAGGTGCAATGAAAAAGAAAGACGATGGGAAATCATAATAATGGATCTGCCACAGTACAACCATTGAGCAAAGGATTTCACAGGGAAAAGATACACTGAGCAATCGCGCACGAGATGTGTAGATAGACAAAGAGGGAAAAATAGAAACAGAGATGAATAGCAGCAGAGATAGGGACTGGAGAGCCAGACGGGAGATAGACGAGGTGAGAAGATTGTGGAAGACTCGCAAGACAAATTACGGGGTCACTCTGGGTCACGGACTCGACGAGACACCGTGTTTGGAGAGACTGCGAGAGTCAGAGTGTAGGAAAGGCATGGACGATAGACTGTGAAGAAATTAAAGGAGACGGGCAGATTTAAATTGCAACACCCAATCAGTGTTCAAAAGCTCACTGCAGATCAAAGGAAATATTACTATAACCCTTCACGAAGGGAGCAACCTGATAACGTGGTCTGCCATGGAGCTGAAGCCAGCTGCTCTTTACTCAAACGAGCATTTGGTGAAATGCACAGCTTTGCATTATCGCCATTGTGGCTTCAGCTAAACATTGATCGAAAGTCCTTCCGACTGTCATGACCCTTGATTTATGGACTGTCACCAAGCTTTCACATTCCACAGAATGAACACCCCATGCCTTTATGAACTTGATGCTGCCCTTCACTTTATCACCTGAACTAACCTATATGATTAGACAACTAATAATCTCTGGTCTATCTTTTGATATCACTTGCAAGTTCATTTACATCACACCTTACTACAGGAACAAAGGGAAGGACAAATACTGAGGAAGTACCCACGTGAACAATTCTTGAACCTCTTGTGATGCCACACATAGCTCGTCATTGAACATTAAACATTTTGTCAAGAAGGCTGTTAAATGCTCAATCGTACTCTTTCTCGCTAATATTTTAAGTGTTAACCTTTTACCCTGGACTTAAAATAATCCTCCGATAACTGATCCCAATTCATATCAATTCAATTCTTGTAAGACAATGGACCTGCATTGAATCTAAAAAGTTATTTTCCCTTAGATTTGATACCTATTTTCGCCAGTCCTTTTCTTTCAGATTCAGTTAAATAAGTGGAGATTGTCATTCTGAACAGCGGGCATCATTGCCTCTCAAAACGTATCACACATTACCTGGTGAGAATGATTGTGGTGTGAGTCATTTATATCATATTCAACTGAAACCTTCCAAACTATTGTTGTGTTTAGTCCTGAACTACATGCCAGTGCTATATCTTGTTCACTACCTTGGCTTTGAAGTCAAAGAGTGTTTTATTCTGCTTCGTTGTCGCTTTTACCTTTGATTGAGTTTGAATCATAGAGTTACAGAATAATACAGCATGGAAATAGTCGCTTTGGCGGAACCTTCTCCAGACTGACCATGTTGCCCACTCAGCTATTTAGAATGTGGTCACTATTTAAATTGCAATACCCAATCAGTGTTTAAAATCTCGAAACCCTTGTCAACCATGTACCTGTTCAAATGTTGTATTTTTGAAATGATATTGTTGTACCTGGATCAATCAATTATTTACCGGCATCCCATTCCACTTACGTGACACTCTCTGCTTGATATATTTGCCCCACAAATCCTTCTTAAAATTACCCCACTCATCTTAATCCTGTGCTCTCTAGTTTTAAACTCCCCATCCTGGGTAAAACGTCGATATGAATTCAGACTCTCCATACCTTTCATTACTTAATACAACTCAATGAGGTAACCCTTCATTCTCATTTGCTTCCAGCAATAAAGTGCTATACTGGCGAACATCTCCCTCTAACTCAGGCCTACTAATCATGGCAGTATCCTTGTAAATGTTTATCACACTCTTTCCGGTTTAAATGTGTATTTCTTAAAACAGGGTAACCAATTCAGAACACAATACTGCAATTGCGGTCTCACCAACGACTTATGCAATTATCAAAGACTTATGCAGTTGTAACATAACTTCCAAACTCCTGTATTCACTGCATTGAACGTTAAAAACCAGTATGCTAAATAGCTCCTTCACTATCTTATCTACCTGTGACACCACCTTCAAAGAACTATGCACCTGTATTCCTCGATCCGTCTGATCACAAAAACCCTGTAAGAATTGACAATTCCATCCATAAGAGTGATAGAGTCATAAAGTCATAGAGATGTAGAGCATAGAAACAGACATAGAACATAGAAGAATACAGCGCAGTACAGGCCCTTTGGCCCTCGATGTTGCGCCGATCCAAGCCCACCTAACCTATACTAACCCACTATCCTCCAACCCGTCCATGCCGACCAGATATCCCAACCCAATCTAGTCCCACCTGCCAGTACCCAGCCCATATCTCTCCAAACCCTTCCTATTCATATACCCATCCAAATGCCTCTCAAATGTTGCAATTGTACCAGCCTCCACCACTTCCTCTGGCAGCTCATTCCATACACATACCACCCTCTGCGTGAAATAATTGCCCCTTAGGTCTCTTTTATATCTTTCCGCTCTCACCCATACCTATACCCTCTACTTCTGGATTACCCGGCCATAGGGAAAAGACTTTGCCTATTTATCCTTTCCATGTCCCTCATAATTTTGTAAACCTCTACAAAGTCACCCGTTAGCCTCCGAATCTCCAGGGAAAACAGCCCCAGCCTGTTCAGCCTCTTACTATAGCTCAGATCCTCCAACCCTGGCAACATCCTTCCAAATCTTTTCTGAACCCTTTCAAGTTTCACAACATCTTTCCGATAGGAAAAAGACCAGAATTGCACGCAATATTCCAACAGTGGCCTAACCAATGTCCTGTACAGCAGCAACATGACCTCCCAACTCCTGTACTAAATACTCTGACCAATAAATGAAAGCATACCAAACACCTAATTCACTATCCTATCTACCTGGGACTCCACTTTCAAGGAGCTATGAACATGCACTACAAGGTCTCCTTGTTCAGCAACACTCCCTAGGACCTTACCATTAAGTGTATAAGTCCTGTTAAGATTTGCTTTCCCAACATGCAGCAACTCCCATTTTTCTGTATTAAACTCCATCTGCCACTTCTCAGCCCATTGTTCCATCTGGTCCAGATTCTGTTGTAATCTGAGGTAACCCTCTTCGCTGTCTACTCCACCTCCAATTTTAGTGTCATCTGCAAACTTACTAACTGTGCCCAAATCATTTATGTAAATGATTCGCATCCAAATCATTTATGAAAATGACAAAAAGTAGAGTCTCACATTGGTTTGATTCTCCAGTTACTTGTATTTTTGAATTGCATTAACTAAACATCAACCCACTGGTCCACCTGCTCGAGTGTCAGGAAGTGTGGTCTGTAAAATACACAACACGTCAGGAAGCATCCAGGGAGCAGGATAGTTGACGTTTTAGATATAAGCCCAGGATTTGACGGCGAAACATCGACTCTTTTGCTCCTCGGATGTTGCTTGACCTGTTGTGCTTTCTTCAACCCCACGCTTTTCAACGCTGACACGCCATCATGTGCACTCCTAGCTTCTGCATATGATCAAGAAGCCTCTGAATTTTTTGATAAGCCTCCTCGATATCAATGATGCCTCCTAATTTTGAATTCTTTGCAAATATACTTTTCATGCCTTGTATATTCTCACCCAGATCACTTCTTTAAATAACAAAAGGCAAAGTTCCTAGCACTGACAACTGTGGCAAACTAATCACAGGACCTCAGCCGAAGAAGCAACTGCAACCAAAACCCTCTGGTTCCTACCATCCAGCCAATTTTGAATCCGATAAGGTAGCTCTCCCTGGATCCCATGTGACCTAACCTGCATGACTGATCTGCCATTTGGGACCATGTTACAGGCCTGAGTGTAGTCCGTATTGCGAAATCCCACCACCCAAACTCCACCTATACTCCTCGTTACTTCTCTAAAAAGGAATCTCCAGTACGTCTGTTCGACATGAATTCCCGCGCATAAATCCATAATCAAACCAATTAAGATGAAGCTTCATCCGGCCCTTAACACTTTCTCCAACAATACGCCTACCCTGATGTCAGACTCACTAGACTATAGTAGGTATGTTTGTATTTGCTACATTGACTAAACATTGAAATAGCATGAGAAAACCTCCAGAAATCCAGAACTTTACCAGGAGCTAACGACGAAGCAGAAATGTCTGCAAAGGTCTCTGCAGTCTTTCCCTGGTCTCCCACATCTTCTGACTTGATCAGGTGAAGGGGATTTGATCAGCTCATTAAAATGTAAGGTTGAAAACATCTCCTGTCGTGGTAAACTGTCCAAAGTAGCACCATTCTTTCCCCTGTTTCCTTCGCGTA
>NW_025212151.1:0-953 GCF_004010195.1 Chiloscyllium plagiosum
TTATAAAATGGGGCCTGATCAATCTTGATCGTATCAGCCAGGAACTTTCAAAGGGTGACTGGGGAGTCTATTTGCAGCGAAAGGGAAGTCTGGCAAGTGAGAATATTTTAAAAGTGAGTTAAAGTGAGCGATCAGCGCAAGCATGTTCCTATTTGTGTGCAGCTCAATGCTGACAGCATTCGGAAACACTGGCTGTCTATTGAGGATCTGGTCAAGGAAAAGGAAGCACGTGTCAGGTATAGCCAGCTGGATCAAGGGGATCCCTGAGGATCACAGGAGCTGTAGCAATACACTTTGGAAATCAGGACTGTAGAAAGGGGATATGAAATAGCCTCAGCAGAGAAGGAGAAAGAAAATCCAAAAGTCATTTTATATATATATTTAAAGTAAATGAGTAACTCAGGAAAAAAATAGGTGCCCTTAAAGGCCAATGAGGCAATTGATGATTGGAACTGCTGGATATTTACGAAGACCTCAACAACTTTTTCCCTCCAGAACTTACTGTGGACAAAGACTGGGGAACTCAGGGAATAAGAGCAATACGTTAGACCGCAATTGGAGTTCTCTGCAATTCCAGTCTCCCTGCTATAGGAATGATACTGTAAAAATTGAAAGTGCTCAGAAAAGATTAAAAAAAATTGCCCTGGTTGTTGGTGAATAAGCTGGGATTACTGTCACTGGAGCATCGGAGACTGAGGGGTGACCTGACAGAGGTTTATATAAACATGAGGGGCACGGATTTGGTAAACATTCAGGTATTTTTCCAAGGGATTGTGTAGTCCAACTGTAGAGGGCATAAGCTTAAGTTTCGAGGGGAAAGGTTCAAAAGGGACTGAAGGAACAGCTTTTTCATGCACATGGTGATGAGTGTATGGAATGGGCTGAGAGAGAAAGTAACAGATACTGATGCTATGACATCATTTAATAGGTAACTGGATGGGTATATGAAAGAC
>NW_025212151.1:2362-8126 GCF_004010195.1 Chiloscyllium plagiosum
AAGTTTATGAAAAAGATGAGGGATATAGATAGATTTAACGGTAGTTGCCTTTTCTGCAGGATCGGGGAGTCGCAAGAGGAGGAGTCACACTTCTAAGGTTAGAGGAGAGAGATGTTCAAAAAAAGACGCGCGGCAAATTGTTACATAGAGGGTGGGAGAAGTGTGGAACGTACTTCCTGACGAAGGGGTGGATGTGGGTACAATTACAATGTTTAAAAGACATTTGTTTAAGTACAGGAAGAGGGAAGGTTTAGAGGGATATGGGCCAGAAACAGGCAGCTGGGTTGAGTTTAGTTTGAGATTATGGTTGGTACCAACTGAAGGGTCAGTTTCCATGTTGTACAACTATGACAGGAATATGGTTTTGTTCCATTATTTAAGAAAGGCTGCGATGGAAAGCCATGGAACGAAAGACCAATTCGCCAGATTTCAGTGATGGGTAAATTGTGGAAGTGATTCTGCCAGACTGGAGTTACATTCATTTGGAAAGGCAAGGATTGATGAAAGACAGTCAGCACGGCTTTGTGCGTCCAAAGTCAGGTCTCTCTAATTTGATTGCTTTTTTGAAGTGGTGACCATACATTGTCTACAGAGCCTTTGACAGGATTTAGCATGATATACTTGTTGGTAAGTTTCGACCACATAGGATCAGGGAGAGCTAGCCAACTGGATAAGTAATTGGCTTTGTTGAAACTTTATTGCTGGAACAGCACAGCAGGTCAGGCAGCATCCAGGGAACAGGAGATTTGACGTTTCGGGCACAGGCCCTTCTTCAGGAGATTCCTGAAGAAGGGCCTGTGCCCGAAACGTCGAATCTCCTGTTCCCTGGATGCTGCCTGACCTGCTGTGCTGTTCCAGCAATAAAGTTTCAACTTTGATCTCCAGCATCTGTAGACCTCACTTTCTCCCCTAAGTAATTGGCTTGACAGTAGGAGACAGAGAGTAGTGGGAGAGGGTTGTTGTTCAGACTGGAGGCCTGTGACCAGCGGTGTGGAGTTGAATTCAGGTGGTAGATTTTGTTAAGACAAACCAGGGAGGACTAACACAGTTAATGGCAGGGCCCTGGGCAGTGTTGTCTAACAGAGAGACCAAGGGCTGCAGTTACATTGTTCCTTGGAAGTGGCTTCACAGGGGGACAGGGTGGTGAAAGCGGCATTTGGCACATTTGCCGTCACTGGCCAGCACTTTGATATGAGTTGGAGATATTTGTAACAATGTCCTAAATATTTCTCTTAGGCAGAGGAGGCGATGGGGTGACCTTAGCAATGTTTTCAAAATCTTGCGGGCCCTGAGATAGGAGAATAGCCAAGGGTAGGTGAGTCCAAAGCTAGAGGGTATAAACGGGAGGTGAGAGAGCAAGGATCTAAAGAGGGAGCAAAGGGGCAACATTATCCACAGAGGATGGTGCATAGTCGAAACGAACTGCCAGGGCCACAAGGAGAAACAAGAACAATTACAACATTGAAAAGACATTAGGGCAGGTACATGGAGAGGGGAACGTTTGAACGGATATGGGCCAAACACAGGCAAAAGCGAATCATTCAGTTTGGTAAACCTGGTCAGCATGGACTAGTCGGACCGAAGGTTCTGTTTCCGTGCTGCATGCCTCTGTCTCCAGTTATTGGAAGAGGAGACGACCTAGATAAGGCATGTTATAGACACTGAAGCAAGTTACAGCGATAGGGCTGGTAGGCTGGTATGCAAACATTTCAAATATGTGGAGGGAAGAAAGGGAAGGGAGGAGGTTACAGGAGTTACACATTTTTGAAGACACTGGTCAATGAGACATGCCATAGATACAGTTTTGGAGAGAGAGCGCAGAACAGAAAGATTCCAGGCAGCAGTCCCACCCTCACGTGGGAGGCCTGTTGTCCCCTTTGTTATACTGATGCTGAGACAGCACAGGTCTGGATTGATAACTGTAAATTCCCAATGCTATGTTAGTACAAAGTGAGTTACATGAGGGGCGGTGATTGAGCCTGGGGTGTGTCTGTACTGTGCCCTTTTCCAGCACTGTATCCATGTCATGTCTTGTTAGCCAATGTTTGGAGCCTTCTCATTGCTCTCTGCTCTGTGCACTGTGAGTGATCTTACCTCACTGCAGGATTTATTGAAGGCTCCAGATCTCCCTGCCCTTTGTCTCTCTGGCTGACAAACCGTCTTCAATGTGGTGATGGACGAGACACCCAGCAGTTGGGAAGTCTACTGAGTCAGGACCTTCCTGAGTACCTACAGGAGACAGAGAAATAGACAGAATGGGAAATTAGACTGATGCAGTGAGGGTTACACAGGGATCTGGAAAATCCCAGTCTCCATCCCTGGCCTGTGCTGCTGTGTCCCTCTGGAGTGGAGAATTCAGTTGGCTCAAGATCTGGAGTAGCTGCAAGAGTGAGAGACGCTGACAGAGGCAGCAACTAGACCCACACAGTGAGGGAGACCACATGGAGAGATATGAGTGATATCACCAGAGTTCAGAATAATTTCAGGATCAAACGAGTATGTAGAAGAACGGATTTAGCTTCATGATGTATCAGTGCTCAGGGAGGAACAACCACTGAGCAGGTGAAGTGATCGCCTAGTGGTATTATTGCTAGAGCATGTATGCCAAACCTCAGATAATGTTCAGGGGTGGCAGGTTTAAATCCCACCATCAGAAATGGAGAAATTTGAAATCAACATTTTTTTTTAAAAATGGTAATTAACAATCCATAAATACGTATGAAACCATTGCTGATGTACAAAAAAAAGCCCAAACACTTGTCCTTTCGAGAAGGACATCTGCTCATCCTCACATGGTCTGCACCACACATCCACAGCAAAGTATTTGCCTCTCAATTACCCTCTGAAATGGCCGAGCAAGCTACTCAGTTCAAGGGTAGCTCGGGCTGGGCAAGAAAGGCTGGTCAGCTAGAGACACCAAAATCCTATACCTGATTTAAAATATAATCCATTAGGATGGTCCCACTGGAACTGTGCTGCGACCAGTGTCCTGGCCAACCATGTCGGTAGGTTTATGGACAGGGCTATAAACTGACAGACAGGATGAAGGGACGGGGTCAGGTGAAAGGAGCTTTCCACATCAAAAGAGAAAAGGTGAAGCATGGGAGCAGTGTGGCAATGTGGCTGAAAACAATCAGAAAAGAACAGGATAGGACAAAGCTGAACTAAAGTGGCAAATCAGCGACTTGGGCTGTGACAGGGAATTGTGGGGAAAAGTAAATTGTGTTTTTGTCAAATGCACAAAGTCTCATCAATAAGGTAGATGGATTTGTGACACAGAGATAAATGAGACTTAGACACCAGAGAGACGTGGCTACAGGGCGAACACAAATATTCAATGGTCACAATCTTGTGCAAATTCAGGCAAATGGACAACGTTAACAGTAATGGATAACAAAGACATTACAGTGAAAGCACTGGTGGCATGGTGGCACAGTGGTTAGCAATGCTGCCTCACAGCACCAGAGACCCGGGTTCAATTCCCGACTCAGGCGACTGACTGTGTGGAGTTTGCACATTCTCCCCGTGTCTGCATGGGTTTCCTCCGGGTGCTCCGGTTTCCTCCCACAGTCCAAAGATGTGCGGGTCAGGTGAATTGGCCATGCTAAATTGCCCATAGTGTTAGGTTAAAGGGGTAAATGTAGGGGTATGGGTGGGTTGCGCTTCGGCGGGTCGGTGTGGACTTGTTGGGCCGAAGGGCCTGTTTCCACACTGTAAGTAATCTAATCTAATCTAAAAGCATTTGGCGGCAGATCATGAAGTAGAGCGTGTCTGAATGTAAATTCTGGCTACTAGTTGCCAAGGACACAAGAAGCAGAACAGCTTTAGCCTCTGAACAGCATTTCATTGCTCATCACTGCATTAAACAGGAATCAATTGGAATTTTAAAAAATAAACAATTTATGATAATTTTGGGAAACTTCAATATTCATGTAATCTGAGATAATCGCAATGATAACAATGATATTGGAAGGGAGTGCGGAGATTTTTTTTCTGTGTATCTTTGAATAACATATTGTGCAACTGGCTAGGGACATAACTACCTCAGACCGACCGATTTCTGATGAAACTTAGTGAATGAGTAATATCACACAGAAAGATCCTCTGGGATATTTTAATAAAGTGCTGTTTAAAGAAATAAAAAGTTTTAAAGTGACTCACAGAAAGGACAAGCTACAAGTGGAAACAAAAATAGTCAATGACATGGGTTTGAGAGGAGAACTGACCAAGATAAACAGGCTAAACAGACTGAAACATGTGTTTGTAAATGAACAGTAGAAAACATTTGAAGAAACAGTGTAAAACATTTAACAAAAGGATATTCCACTGAAACAGACAAACCTCAGCAAAAAATCCCCACCGGTCCCTCACTCAGGACAAAATGGATCATATTAGATTATCAGGCCGAGAAGATCACCAAAAATTACTTAAAATCATGAAGTGAGAGAGTGTTTTAGGAGTAAGTTTTAAAGGGATTGCAAAGGGTCTGCTAGCAGGAGGAGTGCAATGGGAAGGTGAATCATTGACACGAAAGGATTAGGGAGAGATGACGGTGCTGGAGGTGGTGAGAGTGTTACAGAGAGTGGTCAGGGCCTGAACGGTGTTACAAAGCCAGTAAAGATTGCTGCAGAGGGAGGGGTTTGTAGAGGTAGGAAAGGAAGGTGTGTACCTTTCATTTATTCATTCATTGAATGAGGATGTCACTGATTGAGCCAGAAATCTTTGCCCTTCTGCTAATTATCCAGACGGTCGCTCAGAGTCAGCCATACTGTTGTGGGTCTGGGTTCACATGTCGGTCACACCATGTTAGAATGTCAGATGTTCTAGATTAAATGAGGTAAGTGAACGAGAGCAATTCTTCCTACTGATCAACAATGGTTTCATTGTGGCCACACCATGAATCTCAACTCCTACTCTCAATGCTCTGACCAATGAGGGTAATCATCCCAAATGCTTGCTTCACCAGCCTGTCTACCTGTGACACCACTTTCAATTAACTGGGTACCTGCATACCCGGGTCTCCGAATGACATCACTACCCAGGGACAGAACATTAACTGTACAAGTCCCACCCTGGATTGTTTCACCAAAATGAAACACCTCACATTTATCTAATTAAACTCCATCTGCTATTCTTCAGCCCACTATCCCAGCAGTACTGTTCATCCTGTTGTATCACAGATAACCTTCTTCACTGTCCACTCTACCACCAATTTCAGTGTCACCCAAAAAACCTACTTACCACAAAACCACTATTCCCATCCAAACCATTTATCCAAATGACAAACAACAGTGGACGGACTACACCGCTGGTCACATGCCTCCAGTCAGAAAAACAATATGTCTCCCATCACCCTCTGTCACCTATCATCAAGCCAATTGTGTATCCAGTTCACTTGCTCCTCCTGAATGCCATATTCTTTTACAATTATCTGGGATTATTACCCAGTTTACCACACGGAACGTAGAACACAGAACAGAACAGCACAAGACCCTTCGGCCATGATGCCATGCCAACCTTTTATTCTAATCCAAGATGGAGGATGGGAACAAAAGTTCTGGCTGTAAGAGCTGCTCCTTTCTTTGAGGTATTTTAGGTGTTGGAGGTGAATTCCTCGAATACCTGGAGCAGCAGTTACTGTTTTATTTGCTGTTGCATTGTTTTGGAACTTTGGGGAAAAAAAGTCAAAACAACAGCAGTTTAAAAGGGAGAAGAGCAGACAAAGGAAACACATGGTGAGGACAGTGCAGGAGAGAGAGAGACA
>NW_025212151.1:8495-10933 GCF_004010195.1 Chiloscyllium plagiosum
GGATGGCAGTTATAGGAAGGGGGGGAAAGTCTCAGATACAGTCACATAGATGGGTTAACTCCAGGAAGAGTAAGAGAGGTAGGCAGCTAGTGCAGGAGTCTTTTGTGGATATACCCATTTCAAACAGGTATGCTGTTTTGGAAAATTTAGGGGGTGATGGATTCTCAGGGGAACGTAGTACATACAGCCAAGTTTCTGGTATTGAGACTGGCTCTAATGGACCAAGGGGTACGTTGGCTTCCAAGAGATCAATTGTGTGAGGGGATTCTGTAGTCAGAGGTACAGACAGACGTTTCTATGCCCAGCAGAGTAGAAGCAGAATGGTGTGTTGTTTCCCTGGTGCCAGGATCAAGGATGTCTCAGAGAGGGTGCAGAATGTTCTCACGGGGGAGAGGGGCCAGCAGGAAGTCAATGTCTACATTGGAACCAATGACATATGAAGGGAAAAGGTTGAGACTCTGAAGGGAGATTATATAGAATTAGGTAGAAAAGGAGGTCCTCAAGGGTAGTAATATCTGGATTACTCCCGATGCTACGAGCTAGTGAGGGCAGGAATAGGAGGATAGAGCAGATGAATGCATGGCTCAGGAGCTGGTGTATGGGAGAAGGATTCACATGGGTCAGGAATGGGCAGGACTGGCAGCAGAATGTTCCAGGATACATATGCTACAGGAAGGATAGAAAGGGAGGCAAAAGAGGAGGGGGAGTAGCATTACACCTGTGCTGAGGGAGGATATTCTTGGAAATACATCCAGGGAAGGTAGTTGGGTGGAACTGAGAAATAAGGAAGGGATGATCACCTTATTAGAATTGTATTATAGACCAATCAATCGTCAGAGGGAAATTGAGAAACAAACTTGAAAGGAGATCTCAGGTATCTGTAAGAATAATAGGGTAGGCGTGGTAGGGGCTTTTAACTTTCCAAACATCGACTGAGACTGCCATAGTGTTAAATGATTAGATGGAGAGGAATTTCTTAAGTGTGTACAAGACAATTTTCTGACTCAGTATGTGGATGTATCTACTAGAGAAGTGGCAAAACTTGACCTACTCTTGGGAAATAAGGCAGGGCAGGTGACTGAGGTGTCAGTGGGGGAGCACTTTGCGAACAGCGACCATAATTCTATTTGTTTTAAAATAGTGATGGAAAAGGATAGACCAGCTCTAAAAGTTGAAGTTCTAAATTGGAGAAAGGCCAATTTTGACGGTACTAGGCAAGAACTTTCAAAAGCTGATTGGAGGCAACTGTTCGCAGGTAAAGGGACGGCTGGAAAATGGGAAGCCTTCAGATGTGAGATAACAAGAATCCAGAGAAAATATATTCCTGTCAGGGTGAAAGGGAAGGCTGGTAGGTATAGGGAATGCTGGCTGACTATAGAAATTGAGGGTTTGGTTTAGAAAAAGAAGGAAGCATAAGTCAGGTACAGACAGGACAGATCGAGTGAATCCTTAGAAGAGTGTAAAGAAAGTAGGAGTGTACTTAAGAGGGAAATCAGGTGGCCAAAACGGGGACATGAGATAGCTTTGGTAAATAGAATTAAGAAGAATCCAAAGAGGTTTTACAAATATATTAAGGAAAAAATGGTAACTAGGAAGAGTATAGGGCCCCTCAAAGATCAGCAAGGCGGCCTTTGTGTGGAACCACAGAAAATGGGGGAAAATTAATTGAATATTTTGCATCAGTATTTACTGTGGGAAAGGAAAAGGAAGATATAGACTGTAGGGAAATAGATGGTGACATCTTGCAAAATGTCCAGATTACAGAGGAGGAAGTGCTGGATGTCTTGAAACACTTAAAGGTGGATAAATCCCCAGGACATGATCAGGTGTACCCGAGAACTCTGAAGGAAGCAAGAGACGTGATTGCTGGGCCTCTTGCTGAGATATTTGTACCATTGATAGTCGCAGGTGAGATGCCGGAAGGCTGGAGGTTCGCAAACGTGGTGCCACTGTTTAAGAAGGGCGGCAAAGACAAGCCAGGGAGCTATAGACCGGTGAGCCTGACCTCGGTGGTGGGCAAGTTGTTCGAGGGAATCCTGAGGGACAGGATGTACATGCATTTGGAAAGGCAAAGACTGATTCGGGATAGTCAACATGGCTTTGTGTGTGGGAACTCATGTCTCACAAACTTGATTGAGTTTTCTGAAGAAGTAACAAAGAAGATTGACGAGGGCAGAGCAGTAGATGTGATCTATATGGACTTCAGTAATGTATTCGACAAGTTTCCCCATGGGAGACTGATTAACAAGATCTCACGGAATACAGGGAGAAGTAGCCATTTGGATATAGAACTGGCTCAAATGTAGAAGACAGAGGGTGGTGGTGGAGGGTTGTTTTTCAGACTGGAGGCCTGTGACCAGTGGAGTGCCACAAGGATCGGTGCTGGGTCCTCTACTATTCACCATTTATATAAATGATTTGGATGTGAGCATAAGAGG
>NW_025212151.1:11119-17413 GCF_004010195.1 Chiloscyllium plagiosum
CTATCGGAAAGATGTTGTGAAACTTGAAAGGGTTCAGAAAAGATTTACAAGGATGTTGCCAGGGTTGGAGAATCTGATCTACATGGAGAGGCTGAACAGGCTGGGGCTATTTTCCCTGGAGCATTGGAGGCTGAGGGCTGACCTGATAGAGGTTTACAAAATTATGAGGGGCATGGATAGGATAAATAGACAAATTATTTTCCCTGGGTTCGGGGAGTCCAGAACTAGAGGGCATAAGTTTAGGATGAGAGGGGAAAGATATAAAAGAAACCTAAAGGGCAATGTATTCACGTAGAGGGTGGTACGTGTCTGGAATGAGCTGCCAGAGGATGTGGTGGAGACTGTTACAATTACAACATTTAACAGGCATTTGGATGTGTATATGAACAGGAAGGGTTTGGAGGGATATGGGCTGGGCGCTGGCAGGTGGGACTAGATTGGGTTGGGATATCTGGTCGGCATGGACAGGTTGGACCGAAGGGTCCGTTTCCATGCTGTACATCTCTATGACTCTATGACTGGAAGATCAAACTAACCAACATACTCTTCATTTTACTGTCATCCATGTGCCTAACCAAGAGTCTACTAAATGTCCCTAATGTATCTCATTTTACTACAACAGCTGGCAGTGCATTGCACCCACCATCACTCTCTGTTCAAAGAACCTACCTCTGAAATCTCCCCTTAACCATCCTCCAGTCGCCTTAAAATTACACCCCTTGTAATAGCCATTTCTGCCACAGGGAAAAAAAAATCTCTGACTATTCACTCTCTCTGTGCCTCTCATCATCTTGTTCATCTCTGCCAAGTCACCCCTCACTCTTCTTCACTCCAATGAAAAAAGCCGTAGCTCTCTCAACCTTTCTTCATATGACATGGTCTCCAGTACAGGCAGCATCCTGGTAAATCCCCTCTTTACCCTCTCTAAAGCTTCCACATCCTTCCTGTAATGAAGGGACCAGCACTGAACACAATATTCCAAGTGGGGTCTAACCAGGGCTCTATAGAGCTGCAGCATAACCTCACCACTTTAAAACTCAATCCCACAGCTAATGAAAACCAACTCAACATCATCCGTTTTCACAACCCTATCAACTTGTGTGGCAACTCTGAGGGCTCTCTGGACGTCTACCCCAAAGTCTCGCGTTCACACTGCTAAATATCCTGCCTTGAACAGTATACTGCATTCGATCACTTCACATTTTTCCATAATGAACTCCATCTGCCACTTCTCAGCCCAGCTCGACACCACATCAATGTCCCATTGCAACCTACAACAACCCTCCACAGGATTAACCACTCCACCACCTTCAAGACATTGACAAAGTTACTAACTCACTCTTCCAATCCCACATTCAAGTAATTTTTTAAAAAAATCATAAAAAAACAGAGGTCCCGGAACCAATTCCTGCACAACAGGCTGAGTGTTTTCCATCCGTCATCACCTTCTGCCTTCCGTGAGCCAGGAGTTCTGTATCCAGACAGCCAGGTTTCCCTTTATCCCATGCTTCCACACTTTCTGAATGAGCTATAAACGTGTTTTGTCATATTATCAAAGGATTCAATGAGATTTGAGGTATGACCTGGCCCTACAAAGCGAGGCTTACTATCTCTAATCAAGCTATGGGTTTTCCAAGGAATTATAAATCCTGTCTCACAAAGACATCTCTAATATTCTGCACACCACAGACATATGACGAACTTGTCTGTAATTCCCACGATTAACCTTATTCTCTTTATCGGACAGGAGAATAACATTTGCCCCCTCCAATCTTTTGGACTACACTGGACAGTGAGGGTGCAAAGGCTATCGCAAAAGGTGCAACAATCTCTTCCCTCACTTTGTGTATAACTTTGGGTATGTCCTGTCTGGTCCAATAGATGTATCTGACATTATGTTGTACAAAATTCCCAGCACATCCTCCTTATTAACATCAGCCTGTTCAAATATATTAGTCCTTTTCACGCTGTCCTCACAAATGACAATGCGCCTCTTAGGAGTGAATCCTGAGTCATAATATTCATTAAGGACCTCCCTACCGCCTCCAACTCCAGGCAAAAATTACGTCTTTTATCCCTGACCGACCCTAACCTCACTCTGGCCATCCTCGTGTTCCTCACATAAGTGGAGTATGCCTCACGGTTTTCCTTAATCCTTCCCAACAAAGCTTTTCCATGCCCCCTTCTTGCTGTATTAAGTCCATTCTTCAGTTCGTTTCTGGCTACCTTCAAGAGTCCCCAGAGTGTGGAAACAGACCATTTGGCCCAACAAATCCATACCGACCCTCTGAAGGATATCCCACCAGAACAATTCCCTACCCTATCACTCTACATTTGCCCCGACTAATGCGCCAAACCTACACATCCCTGAACAGTATGGTAATATAGCATGACTGATTCACCTAACATGCACACCATTGGATTGTGGGTGGAAACTGGAGCACCTGGAGGAAACCTACGCAGACACGGGGAGAATGTGCAAACTCCACACAGACAGTCACCCGGGGCTGGAATCAAAATCGGGTGCCTGGTGTTATGAGGCAGCAATGCTAACCACTGAACCACCTTGTTGCTTCATGTAGCTCTTAAAAGCCGTGTCTTATTCTTTCTTCCTCAACCTTAAGTAAGCTTCCTTCTTCCTCTTGACTAGATGTTCTACATCCCTTCAAAACTTGTTAAATGCTTCACTAAAGTCCATGTGGACAATGTTCACTGCTCTGCCTTCATCTATCTCTTGGCCATCCCCTCGAAGAGTTAATCTGGTTTGTGAAACACGGTTTTACACTCACAAAGCCATGCTGACTACCTGTAATAAGCCTTTCCAAATATACGCAGCTCTTTTCTCTCAGAATTTCCTCCAACAACTTCCCCATCACAGGGCTCACTGGGCTGTAATTTCCTGGTGTTTCCCTGCAGCCCTTAAGCGATGGAACAACATTAGCCGCCCTCCAGTCTTCCGGTAACTCATTGTGTCTATTGATAATATAAATATCTCTGTTAGGGACACTGCAATCTCTTCCCTAGCTTCCCACAATATTCTAGCATAGACCTAATGAGCTACTGAGGATTGATCTAGCTTTATTTGTTTTAAGATTCAAGCACTTTCTCTTCTCTGTTGAGGATTCTTTCCAAGACATCACTATTTTTTCCCCAAGTTCCCGAGCTTCCATGTCTTTCTCCACAGTAAATACTGGCAAGATTTTTTTAGTTTAAGATCTAACCCATCTCCCCTGGTTCCACACATACGTGACCTTATGTAAAGACTTCTGAAAATTTAAATAGAACGTATCCCCCTTAATGACACGCCCTTCCTACATCCTTATCTGTACTGCCATTTATATTCACACCAACAAATAAAATTCAACTGGTTCAAAAACATATTTTTGAACCTACCCAGGGCCCGAACATTAACTGTACAAGTCCAGCCTGGTTTGCTTTACCAGAATGCAACACTGTGCATTTCTCCACCTGCTATTTCTAAACTCTCAGATAACCCTCTTCACTGTCCGCTTTACCACCAATTTCAGTCTCACTGTCAAACTTGCTAACCATGGCTCCTGTATTATCATCCAAACCGTTTATATAAATTATGCACAACAGTGACTAGCACCAAACCCCATGACAAACCATTGGTTACAGACCTGCTGCTGAGCAGTAACCCTCTACGAGCACACTCTGTCTCCTACCGTCAATCCTGTTTTTTATCCAGTTTGTGAGTGCTCCCTGGTTATGTGTGATCTAAACTTACTAACCAATCTGCCATGCAGAACCTTGTCAAAGGCCTTGCTAAAGTCCATGGAGACATCATCTACTGCTCTGCCTTGATCTATCACTTGTCTACCTCCACAAACACCCAATCCCGTTTGTGAGACATGATTTCCCATGCACAAAGCCCTGCTGGTTATCGCTAATCCGCCATTGTCTTTCCAAATGCATGACGATCCTATCTCTCAGAATCTCCTCCAACAAGTTACCCACTGCTGCCATCAATCTCAATGGTCTGTCGTGCTGTTGATGATACAAATATCTCTGAGAGGGGCCTTGTAATTTCCTCCCGAGCTTCTCACAGAGCGCTGGGATGCATCTGATCATGTCCCCAAGGTTTTATCAACCTTTTTGATTTTAAGTCATCCAGTACCTCCTGTTCTCAAATGTAAACTCTGTTCATGATATCACTATGTATTTTCCCAAGTTTCCGAGCTTCCATGTCTTTCTCCACAGTAAATCCGAACGCAAAATATTTGTTTCGGATCTCCCCCATCAGCAGTGATTCCACACAGACAGCCTCATTGATCTTTCAGGGGCCCTATTCTCTCTCTCACTAATCTTTAGCCCTTGTTGAAACATGGCAAAATGCTTCCGAAACTTCAAATATGCCTCGACCGCTACTAGCCTCCCCCATCCTTATCTATTCTGCCATTTATGGTCACAGCAAAATATAGAATCCAAGAGATTTAGAAATATTCCCCTTTTATAAAACCACGCATCGCCCATTGCATAGACCGGGAGTGTTGTTCACAGTGGAGGAGATCACACTGATAGGGATAGATTTAGAGACTAAACAATTTTAAGAAATAATGGCGGTTGCAATGCTGAGAGCAGGTTTCAGCAAGTTGGAGGATATAGACCTGAAGGAGGTTACACAGATTACGATGACTTTAGGGTCTGTTGGGGGCTACACAGTAAAGGGGTTCTAGTAACTGGAGGCATTTGCACAGATAGGAACAGTACTAGTGATAGGCAGAATTCACAAAAACGGGGAGGATTGTAGAGTCTGCACGGCACTACAGATATGAGAAGAGTTGTATCAACTTGATGATAATCACAGGCAGAAAAGTTTGAGGGGTTTGGAGTAGCTCACCATGATCGGCAGGGGCACGGAAACTGGAGATGTTATCGAATTGCGGACGTTTAAGATTAGTGCAGGCAGTCAGAGATCATGAGAGAGTTACAAGGTCTGCTGGTGATTCCACAGGGGGATTACAGGGACTTGATGAAGTTGAACGTGGATGTAGGATTGTCGGGACTGCAGCTGGGAACAGAGATAAAGGAATCAGCAGGGATTCCAGAGATATGGAGGGTAGTGGTCTCTGGTGGAAGTTCCACATAGAGGGATGTTTTGTGGAACTGCAGGAATTTGCAGAGATAGGCAGATTTGGAGGGGCTGGAGCAGTTTGCAGAGGCATGGAGAAATGTAGTAACTGGAGGATACAGAGATGGTGAGGTCTGTAGGCGATGCAATAATTTGGAAGGACTGGAGAAGCTGGAGGGGTTGACACACACATAAGGAGGATTGTAGGAGTGTGAGGAGTTTACAGAGATAGGGAGGGTGGTGCCTTCTCAGTAATTAGTGGTTTGGAGCACTGTCCAGACTCGGGGAAGGTTTCAGAATGAGGGAGGGACAGAGCAAATGGAAGTCATCGCAGAGAATAGAGGAACGTAAGCATGTCACTTTGGTGCTGTGTCACTGGGGGTCATCAGAAATACAGTTGCCCTCATTAAAATGTACAAATCTTCAGGGGAATGGACAGGGTGGATGCTGAAAGGATGGTTCCGTCCTCTTATGGGAGAGACACAAACAAGCAGTCTCTGTTTGACACAAGTAGAGAAAGGGGAGTTATCTTTCTCTCACTGGCACAAACCTACTCCAGGTTTGTTCCCACACAGCTCAAAGCAATGCAATGCGAGAACAAAGAGCAAGGTCCGTTGGGACTGCAGGAGATACGAGACGAAGGCCATGTTAGAAGCGATGGAGGGAGTGAGAGAGAAGGGAGATGTTCAACAGCTGGAAAGGTTTACAGGAAGTGGACACTGTCAGGAGAGGAGAACATGTCACGCTCACTCATGAGAGGGAGATAACGATATGGCACAAGGTCAAACACAGCAGGTGGATCCGTACCTGTCATTTACTCAGTGAACTACTCTCACCCAGTCTGGTGCCAAGCCCCACATACAAACAGCATGAGGGTTCCCAGATCCTGGTGCTCAGGGCCAAGTGCACTCACACCTAAACCAGTCGGTGTGGTATTTACACAGTTATACATTCTCCAGGAACACTGTGTGCTAGCCGACATTAACTGGTAAATTCAAACTTTTCCAAGCAAAGACCACGTGCACTTAGATTCCCTGCTTATACAATCCTCTGAGCGACAGTCTGCAGATAACAAGAGAATCCACAAAACTCCACTGCATGGGTCAGGGTCAATGATAAAAGCTTAATTCTCTCAAAATGGAAACTCCCTGATTACTGCATCTCACGTAACTGCCACTTAAAAATATTAAAATACAGAACAT
>NW_025212151.1:19287-25310 GCF_004010195.1 Chiloscyllium plagiosum
GCTGGAGAAGGTTATAGAAATGGGCGGTTAGATAGAGAGACTGGAGGAGCTTGTATTGATAGGGTGGGTGCTAGCGACGGTTGGATGTCACACAGTTAGGGAATCTTATAGGAACTGGATTGGATGAGTCACAGGCATTGGAGCGGGTTCCACAGATCGGAATGCTGCAGGGACCTGAGAAGATTGCAGGGTCTTCACAGATTGATTGTGTCAATCAGTCTGGTGAGCTAGGTGAGGTAGATATGGAAAGCTTAAATCCAATGTATACCATCTTCATTTTCCAGACCAGAGCTTCAATATCCCTCATAAGCCACGAATCCCTAAACCTGCCAGCTTTTCCCTTCACTCTAACAGGGACAAATTTGCCCTGGATTCTTAATATCACACATTTAAAAGGCTTCCATTTGCCAGTCATTCCTTTTCCTTCAAAGAGACTCACCCAGTTGACGGTAGCATGATGTGGAGGAGCCGGTGGTGACTGGGATGGGCAGAGTTAAAAATCACACAACGCCAGCTTCCAGTCCAGCAGGTTTATTTGGGAGCGATTGGTTTTGGTTCGCTGCTTCATCACGTGGTTGTGGAGCACAATCATAAGGCACAGAATTTATAGCAACAGGATAGCAGTGCCATGGAATGTAATAACAAACACATTTAGTTTAAGTTTTCATCTTTTAGGATGATCACCTGCACTTTGAAAGCTGGTTTTGTGTTATTTTTAATTCACCCAATCGACCTCTGCTTGATCCTGCCTAATGGCCCCAAACCTGTCCCTGTTCCAGTTTCACACCTTAATCTGTGGACCTGTCTGATCTTTTTCCATAACTATGTTAAAACTAAGACAGTTGTGGTCACTGGACCCAAAGTTCTGTCTGACTGACACTTCAGTCACTTGCCTGACCACATTTTCTGAAGGGAGGTCCAGTGTTGCACCCACCTGAGTAGAGTTGGGCCTTGTTAGAGTTGCAACTTGATTTAGGAAACGTTCTTGGACACATTTGACAAATTGCACTCAGTACGGGCCTTTTACTCTCTGGGTGGTCCAGGCAATGCTGGGAAAATTAAAGTCTCCAACCAATACTACTGTATTATTCTGACTGTTATCGCCAATCTCTCTACACATCTGCTCCTCTCGTACCTGCCGGCTATTTGGGGGTCTATAATACAATCCCAACAGAGTGACCACCCATGTTTTGTTTCTAAATTCTAAACATGTGGCCTCATTTGTTGACTCTTTAAGCGTATCCTGTCTATTCATGTTGTTATGTCCTCCCTTATCAAAAGGTCAACTCCTCTCCTCACTTACTTGTCCTTCTGTCCCACCTGTAGCTTCTGTATGGTGGAACATTTCTCTCAGCCGTGTTTCGGTTATGGCTATAATATCCCAGTCCCCAGAGCTAATTCATGGTCTGAGCTCATCTGCCTCACCAGTCAGGCCTCATGCATTGAAATAAATGAACTTTAAACCAGAAGTCTTTTCCCTCCCTGGTCTGTGCCCCTGGATATCCTGAAGAGGAAACTTGCTCTCAATGGCTAATGTATTTTCCCCTGACTTTTCGATTTTCCCTTTCTTGTTCAGAGTCCCAACCTCCTGCCAAACCAGTTTAAACCTTCCAGGGTAACACGAGCAAATCTTCCCGCAGTGATACTGGTTCTGGTTCAAGTCTAACCCATTCTGCCCCCCACCCCATACAGGTCACCTCTACCCCAGAAGAGATCCCAATGATCCAAGAACTGAAAACCCTGCCCCCTCCAACAGCTCCTCAGGCATATATCCACCCGGCCTATCTTTCTAGGCCTATCCTCACTGGGGCATGTGGCACTAGGAGTAATCTAAAGATCACTGCCCTTGAGTTCCTGCTTTTTAACTTCTTACCTAACTCCTGATACTCATTTCACAGGACCCCATCCCATTGTGTTCATGAAGAGGGAGTAGTGAAGGCAGCAAGTCCAGAGAATACAGATCAGGCGATATCGTGAGTTTGATGAAGAAAACACAGTGCAATAAAACCAGGTGAAGCCATTCACAAGTACAGGGAGCGCAACGGAGTCCTTAGAAATGGCTGTGAAATATCCTTGTCAGATACTATGAAGGAAAAGCCACAAGGTACTTTGTCAGTATAGTTAGAATAAAAGGGTAACTGAGGAAAGGGTGAGGCCTATTAGAAACCAAAGAAACAATCTGTGCATGGAGCCAGATGAAGTAGGTGAGGTCTTCAATGAATACTTCCCATCTGTATTTACACAGGAGAAAGACATTGTAGCCGGGGATTTCAGACAGGATGGTGAGGTTCTATAACATGTTAAGATCAATAAGGAGGAGGTACTAAATATTTTCACAGGCATAAAAAGGTGGAGAATTCCCCAGTGCCCAATGAATGTATCCCAGGCTGCTATGGGAAGTAAAAGAGGAGATTGCTGGGGCCCTGGTGGATATGTTTAATGCTTTGCTGGCAACAGGTGAAGTGCTGAATGACTGGACGATAGCTAATGTGGTTCCTTTCTTCAAGAGAGGAAGCAGGAATAGGCCAGCTAATTACAGAGCAGGTAGTCTGACAGCAGGGGGAGGGAAGTTATTGGAAACCACCCTGAGGATGAATCAACACTTGCAAATGCAAGGATCAACTCGGATTAGTCATCACGGATTTGGTAGAGGAAGATACTGTCGGAGGAATTCAGTTTAGTTTTTTTGAAATGGTGACTAAAAGTACAATAGGGGGCTACATGATGTGGGTTACATGGAGTCATTAAGGCCTTGACAAGTTCCCACATGGAAGGCTGGTCCAAAAGGAAAGAGCCCATGGGATCCAAGACAAGTTAGTAATTTAGATACAAAATTGGTGGATAATCTTTTTCGTGTTTGAAATTGTTTCACCAGCGGGTGTACCACAGGGATCTGGGCAGAAATGATCGCTGGTTATTCTGTGGAATAATTTCTCTGATGTGAAAGCAGAAGATATCATTAGTCGGTTTGCAGATGACATGAAAGGTGAAGATGTTGTTCACAGTGAGAGGGATGGTCTCAGGCTACAGTCTGATATCGATCAGATGATAATCTGAGCAGAGTTTAGTACTGATCAATGTGAGGTCATACCCTGTGGGAGGTACGATAAGCGAAGGACAGACATAATGAGTGTTCGGACCTTGCGGAGTGCTAAGGAACACAGGGACCAGATTGGACAATCCAAAGATCCCTGAAGGTGTCAGCACAGGTGGACCGGGTGGGGAAGGCACCTGAACTGGGAGTGGGAGGGGGACCCACATCCTGGTGGGGCGAATTGCTGGAGCTGCTTGAGAGGATATAATCTAATCTGGAAGGGTGTTGTATCTTAAACAGTCGAAGGGTCAGAAAGAAGATTGAGGCTGGTACACAAGTTAAAGAGAGCCATTTCAAGAGATACGGCAGGCAAGAACATAGCAGAGAATTGGGGGGAACTGATGATTAAACTGCATTTATTTCAATGTAAGGGGCCTAAACAGCTAAGGAAGATGAAATCAGGGCATGGATTGGAACATGAAACTGGGATATTAGTTATTACAGAAACACAGCTGAGGGAGGGGCAGGACTGGCAGTTCATTGTTTCAAGGTAGAGAGACCACAGGAAGCATTGAATATGAGGCAAGAGAGGACGCGTGGTGATGTGCTTTGATTGCATGACTCATTCCAGCAGTACTTAGAGAAGATATTTCTATGGGATCACCCAGTGAAGCTATGTTAATGGAACTGAGAAATAAGAATGGGTCATCACTTCGATTTGATTGTCCTACTAATCCCTAATAACAAGTGCCAGACTGAGGAACAAATATGTCGGGAGATCCCTAATGTCAATCATAATAATGGGGCTGTTATGGTAGATGTTCTTTAAATTTCCATCTTAGACCGGGACTGCCAGTGTTCAGCTTTTGCAAGGGAGAAATTTGGTAATTGATTTCCAGTAAACTCCCAATCAATATATAAACGGCCTGTAAACAGAATTGGGCAAAGTCTGACCTCCCTTTGTGAAACAAGGTAGGGAAAGGGACTGAGGTGTTAGTGGGAAAGCATTTTGCCAAAGTGACCACATTTCTATTAGTTTGAAAACACTGATGGAAAAGGATTGGTCCACAAGTTCAAGTTATAAAATGGGGCAGGGCCAATCTTGATCGTATTAACCAGGAACTTTCAAAAGGTGATTGGGGAGTCTATGTGCAGGGAAAGGGAAGTCTGGCAAGTGAGAATATTTTAAAAGTGAGTTAAATTGAGCGATCAGCGCCAGCATGTTCCTGTTTGTGTGCAGGTCAATGCTGACAGCATTTGTAAACACTAGCCGTCCATTGAGGGTCTGGTCAAGGAAAAGGGGGCACATGTCAGGTATAGCCAGCTGGATGAAGGGAATCCCTGAGGAGCACAGGGGCTGTAGGATGGAAATCAGGAATGCAAAAAGGGGACATGAAATCACATCGGCAAAGAAGGATGAGGACAATCCAAAACTGATTTTAGATAATATAGAAACAATAACAGTAAACGACTAACTCTGGACAAATTTGGGGCCCTTAAAGATCAATGAAGCCGTCAATGTGCATAGCTGCTGGATATGTCTAAGATCCTAAACAAATTCTTCATTCCAGGACTTACTGTGCACCAAGACTGGGGAACTCAGGGAGCGAAAGATTACTACAACACAAATCGAGTACTCTATGCAATTCTAGTCTCCCTGCTGTCAGAGGGATGTTGTGAAACTTGATTGGGCTTAGAAAAGATTAATAAGATTTTTCCAGGGTTGTTGCTGAATAGGCTGGGGCTATATTCCCTGGAGCATCGGAGGCTGAGGGGTGAACCTATAGACATTTATATTAACATGTTTATATACATTTACCCCTTCACTTAACACTTTGGGCAATTTACCATGGCCAATTCACCAAATATTCTGCATTTAAATTCGACCTTCCAAAATGAATCACTTCACACTTTTCCAGATTGAACTCCATCTGCCACTTCCAGCCCAGGTCTGCGTCCTGTCAATGTCGCATTGCAACCGACAACAGCCCTCCACATTACCCACCACTCCACCAACCTTCATGTGTTGACAAACTTACTAACCCACTCTCCAACATCTACATCCAAGTCATTTATAAAAATCACAAAGAATAGAGTCCCAGAGTCGACTGTTACAGAACACCACTGGTCACTGAGCTCCAGGCTCAATACGCTCTATCTGCTGCCACCCTCTGTCTTCTCTGGGCCATCCGATCCTGTATCCAGACAGACAGATTGCCCTGTATCCCAATCATCCTTCTATTCTGAATGAGCCATCAACGTATTCTGTCATATCCTCAAAGAATTCAATAAGGTTTGTGAGACATGACCTGACCCCTCACAAACCCATGCTGACTGTCTAAAATTTAACTATGATTTCCAAGCAGTTATAAATCCTGTATATAGAGTCCCCGCTAATAATCTACACACAACAAACATTAGACTAAATCTGTAATTCCCAGGATTCTACTCCGTAACATGGCCCAGACTCAACAAATCTTCCCTCCTCTGCCAAGTTCCCGAGAAGGGCGCTGGAGGGTGGAGGGAGTTACAGAGTCATGGAGGAATATCAGGTCAAGAGTGTTTTGCAGGCATTAGGGAGTTTGCAGTGCCAAATTGAGGCTTCAGTAATTGTGAAGTTTTATGGTGATGAAGGCATTTGAGGAAGGAGGGAGGGAGGATTGTAGGGAAATGAGAGGTTTCACAGTTTATGTATTTCATTAAGACTTCAAGAGGTTACTGAGTTGGGGAGGTTTAAGCACTGGAGTTTGTTACATAAACATAGTTTTGGTTGCAATGGCAGGAAAAGGATTCAGGAAGCTGGAGAGTATGGGGTCTGAACGAGGTTACAAAAATGGGAAGAGTTGTCAAGAGTGGAGGTGTTTGCAGAGACAGCAATGGTCTGATCTGGAGCAGAGGACCCAGATTGGGAGGGATGTGGGGACTGAAGGTGGTTTCACAGGGAGGGAGGACCATAGGGCCTCAAGAGGTTACAGGAATTTGGAGAGCT
>NW_025212152.1:0-3075 GCF_004010195.1 Chiloscyllium plagiosum
CATCTCCAATCACATTTCAATAATTGGGTCACTCTCAGGTGAATTGCTGTCAAACCTTATATCTGAAAATATATCTGAATTCACATTCGGTTTTCTAGTGGTGTGTATAATAAAATGGTTACAACAAACGACACCATCAAAATATGTTGCATTGTTAATTTGAAACTTTAAAAGAAGGCCAGTGGATTACAATCTGTGTAATTTTGTATTTCATTGTTTTTTGTTGGCTGGTCTTCGAAGTGCTGAAGATCTAACAGCAATCCCAAAGTCCCCTTTCCTATGGAAGACGACTTTTCCAATGATCGGTATTGATTCTAATAGAAATGTCCTCCAGGTTCTCAATTCCTAATTCATCATCCTGGAACAAGACAGTCCGTCGACCCAATTCAGAAGCATCAGTGGCCATTTTGAAAAGACTGGAAAACGCAGGTATGGTAAAATAGGTTCATCAATTCAAATTGCTTTCATCCTTTCAACATGAACCTCGCACTCTACTAACTAAACCACCTTTGTCTTTTTTTTTGTTCAAAAACTTGTTAAAGGCGCAGCTGTCCAGACAAAATGATGGACAAATTTCCTGTAAAATCAAATAATCCAAAAATCTATTAATTTCTCATTTAATTTTAGGAAAGAAATCCTAATAGTATAACTTTTGCTGTCTCCATCAACATCTGTGCGCTTGTGTGTGTATGTCTGTGTGACTGTATGTGCACGTGTGTCTCTTTAAGTCGATATGTGTGATTCTGCCTGTAGGAGTCTCTGCACATCTCTCTGTATATGTGATTGTGTCTGAGTATTTGTACGTATTTCCGTCTGTCACACACACACAGAGACAGGCGCAAAGCACACACACACACGTTCAAACATAACAAAAAGCAATGTATCACTTCACGCCCAAGAGGAATAGTCAGAGGTACAGATATATTGGGGTTGAAACCACATTTCAATTGATACAATCCCGAAAATAACAGAGAACCCGTTGCACAGAGGTACAGACCCAAAGATACATAAATATGGAGACACACACTAATACACACAATGAGACACAAACACACTCACATCAGCACAGATAGTCAGGCAGAGATAGATGGGAAGACACACAGAGAATCACAAAGACAGGAACATACGATAATGCACACACACATTCAGAGAAACACATGCATAAAGCCAAACAGAATCAGTGTGCAGTAACTGACACTGCTCTGTGTCTAACCATCTGTAGCACAATCTGTGTCCATCAGCTCGTTCCCAGTTTTTACAGATGAAATGTTGATGAGAAAGTGGAACAGTCGCGTGAGGTCTCTCAGCATAATATCCATGAAAAGGTGAATCTAGTTAAAAGATCATGGTCATTTGAGCAACTTCCAGACTTGTCACCACATCCGAGTAATCACTGGATGTCAAGCTGTAAAATGGATTGATGATGATGGCAAGTAGTTATGTTCCCCATAATTAGGTTGAATTAACTTGCAGTGCAGCTTGCTCAGCACCACAGTCACAAACATTCTCTGTCTCCACCATCCACACACAGGAGCAGTGGAATATACCACTGACAAGATGCACTGTAGAAATTGCCCAAAGTTCCTCACAAAGCGGCTTCCAGAACCACAGCATTATCGCGTGGAACACTGAGCACAGCAGATACACGGGACACCAGTTGACAATGCCACATCAAGCCGCTCGCCACCCTGGCTCGGAAAAACGTCTCAGTTCCACAAGTGCCATTCGTTGGAAATCCTGGAACTCCCTCCCTTACATCATTATTGGTTTATTTGGACAAAATAAATGGCAGCAATTCAAGATGCTAACTCATCGTCAACTTCGCCAGAACAATTATATCTGAGTAATACGTGGGAACCAGCGGCAATGAGCCAAACACATTAATGAACCACAAAATAAAGGTCACTGTTTGAAACCCACGTGCTCCAATGCCGAGCTTTTGAATAAGTTGTGTCCATATTCGAGAAACTTGAACTATGATTTCATTTGAATGCATCAAATTCTGAACAGGCTTAAGAGGGTAGATGGTGAGAAATTGATCCTTTGGGTCTGGGTATCTAAAACACGATAACACAGTCTCAGGAGTTGCGGAAAAGCTCAGCAGGTCTGACAGAATCTGTTAAAATAAGTCAGTGTTAAAGTTACACCATTTACAGATCTTTTGGTTATTATTGACTGGGATAAGGTTATCGGAGGAGGAAATCAGGCAAATGGTAAAGGCCACATTGATGCCCTGGTGTTGGAGGTTCCTGAGGAGGAAGATCAGGCGTTCTTCCTCCAGGCGCCGGGTGGTGAGTGAGTGGTGATAGAGAGGTTCCAGGTCCTGCGTGTCCTCGGCAGATTCGGAGGGGGAATTCAATTCTCCCTCCACCAGTTGCTGTTTTGTATGTTGTTCCTGACCCATAAAAACACAGATCTGTGTTAATGCGCAAACAACCTCTCTCTATACATTTCACACAGAATAATGTCAATAACAGGACGGATTAAAACAAAATGCAAACTGTGTTGAATGCTGGATGTAGGGAATCATGTTACTGTAGAGCCTTTACAGCATTGAGATCAGGCTTTCGGCCCATCATTCACAAACCAGTCTGCACTCCCTCTGGAAAACTCTCCAATTACCCAGATCCCTGTCTGATTGAAGACTGTCTGTGTGGAGTTTGCACATTCTCCCTGTGTCTGCGTGAGTTTCCTCCGGGTGCTCCAGTTTCCTGGCACAGTCCAAAGATGCGCAGGTTAGGGTGGATATGCAACGCTCAATAGTCAATAGTGTCCAGGTGAGTGTTGGTTATATGGTTAGCCATGAGAAATGCAGGGTTACAAGAATAGCGTAGAGGGTGAGACTTGGTGGGATGCATGATGAGCCGAAAAGCCTGTTTCTACACTGTAAGAATTTTATGATCTTATGCTCCATCCCATCTCTCTCTGTGGATGAAGTGGACTATCACCTGATCAAATATCCCCTTCAATGGGTCAACGTTTGTTTTCTATCTGACAAAGAACTTGCAGATGTTGCAGATCTGAGAGACAGCACAAAAATTGCTGGGAAACTCAGCAGGTCCGGCAGCATTTGTG
>NW_025212152.1:3908-19166 GCF_004010195.1 Chiloscyllium plagiosum
ATTTGAATATTGTTCGCAACATAAGGTTCGTTTTGTTTTGTTGGAAAAGTGAGAGATTGCTATCGTCAGAAACCTTAAATAATTACAGAAGCCGCTGGAAATTCGGGACAGATTCAACAGCTTCTATCGTGGACAGGAAGGAGATTTAAATGCGTCAAATTTCTTCAAGGTTAAAATACATTCGCACCTCAAAACCATTTGGAAGTTTAAGAATTACAAACATCACATTATATATTTTTCTCATCCGTTCAATTTTCACAATATCATTCCGGTAGCAGGAAGGCCAGATTTGTGTGGTTTATGCAATGTTACTATGTTCGAACATTGACTGTTTCGTAGTTAAATGATGTTTCATTTCGTTCAGTTTTCCAATAGAGTTTGGTTAGTCAACACTTTGTTTTTTGTTTGTGTTACAACGATAGTGCGAAGTAAATTGTGTTTTGGTTCAAGCCTGGAAGTTTCACCAATTGAATTGCATTGTCGTACATTTGCCTTCGGGGAAAAGAAAAAGGGATCTAGACCATCTTCTTAACTCATAGGAGTTTGATCTGGTTCAGATCCTCCTCAATGTCGGTCAATAAATGTTCCCACAATCCGCAACAATGATTTTCACAGATTAGAGGAGGATGCACATACATCGTTATTAATTGTTATTACCTCAGACATGAGACATTTGGGAATGATATTCCTCAGACCATCGACTGTCTGCTCAGCCAAGGTTAAAGGCCCGGAATCCGGCAAAATTGGGAACAATGCAATTCCCAGGAGACTGAGAGGTTACTAACAGAGCGGGAGGTGGAGATTCGGGAACAGAACTACAGGGACAGTCCGCTCTGATCACTACCCTTCGCCGTCAGTATATCCAGTGCCAGGAATGACTGCCATTGGTCAGAATGACAAAATGTTATTATGGAAAATAAAGAGCATGAAAGTAAGGGAAGGTTTAAAACTTGAACCCCACTGGCGATCTGTTGCAAGGGATCTGTAGAATGCAGGATGAGATAAGAATAGTGGCATTCTCTCACACCAATTAGCAAAGAAAGGTTGACGCTGAAAGGTATCGATGGTGAGATTAGATTAAGTTAGTAAAGTTAGGCTTCCTGTTAAGTATCATTATGACTCGATTGGGAATGTAAATATTCGGGACATGACATTAAGTATCAAATTAATAGTTAATAGAGTCAGCCTGATTGAGATTATTGACAATAAATAACTAATTATGACATCGGGAAAATATGAAGTAGGGTCTGGAATTAAAGATCATTGTTGCGAAAGCTGACATTAAATAACTAACCGTCACATGAGAGTAACGTTAAGTAGAATGACCAATTAAAGAGATGATGGGAACTAACATCACTGGTTTATTGTGTAGCGAGTGGGAGGGACTTTGATTAATATATTTAGACATGCTGATAAGCAAACAAAGCATGGGAAAAATGTATAAAAAACCATGGACAATGAAGTTCGACAGCATTCGAGAATCTGCTTTCTCGGTGTCACGGTTTTTTGTTTGCAAATAACAGACCGACTTCTTGAAGAACACTCTACGTCTCCTGGTGATTCTCTATATTTTTCCCACGACAAAACTCACCAGGTCTGCATCCATGCAGAGAGAATCGTGGGCAATATTCAACAACTTCATCAGAACTCAATAATCTCCCACAGGTACTGCCAAACCAGATAGTTTTGTCAGCAGTTTCTGATTTTGTTTCAGATTCCCAGAGGCCACAGTTCATTACATTAACCTTTAAACCATTGCAGAAAGTTCTTTGTGGTTCTTCACACGGAAATTTTCCGTTTGAGGAACATTTTCCTGCCCCCATTAGAAACAAGAAACCCTGCAGCAGAGAAAACAGATGCTTTAACAACAACGATCGCTGTCGCCTTTGGAGGTCTTGAACCACCAGCCTTTCATTTAACGGTCTGATATGCTAAAACTTCCAACCTAAAACCTTGCCCGAACATCTAAAGCAGGCTGTGACGGACTTCAGTCTGTCCTTCCCAGACCGAGAAGTTTCCTCTTATCGGTTTTATTTTTCCAAAATAAAGTCTGGAACATTCATTATGGAGACATGGGAACAGCCTTATCCCATCCACGACAGACACACTCATGTCACTGAGCACCAACTGGGAACATCTCCCTTCGAGCCTCCCAGTCCCTTGTGCGGTCCTAAGTTTTTTCATTGTCCCGGAGTCTAGATGAGGTTTGTATTTGTCATGTAGGGGAACGAGAATTATTTCAATGTCTCAAATCAGTTCATATCCCGAGAACATTAAAGTTAATCGTCTGTCCTCATAAAGAAGGGGAAGCTCTCTTGACTGTCTCTGCTCATTCCGGCAGTTCACCCTTCTTCATCCTCCTTGGATTTCACTTCTCACAAGTCTCTGAAGATTCACAATGTTGGAGGCTGGGTTATATGGTTTGCTTCTTTTACATTTTTTCCACCTGCCAATTGATAATATTTTCCCAAAATCTCTTTAACACTCCTCTGCCTTGCACCATGTCCAGGGTCGAGATTTCCTGGCATTTGGAGAGATTCCCGAGGTTTTCTTTGGAGTCAAGAGAGTTAACTGAAGATGTTCTGCAGCTGTTTATCTTGATAGGGGAGGGAGTGGTGGGGATTGGCACATTGACGAGCAGGAGGAAGTATTGTCACTAAACAGGGTCAGTGTTCAGAGGACCGTGATTGAAGGAATTTCATGAAATGCAGCACTTATACACAGTAAATTCACAGAATACTGCAGAAAACCGACCGATCTAGCAGTACTTGTGGAAAAAGAAACAGAGATAACATTTTGAGAGTGATATATTTGTGATCAAGCACTCGACTGGCTACCCTATAACTCTCAATCGCCCCAATTGTACCTTCACGTCTCATCTTGAGATAGGCCGCCCTCTTCCATTTAACAAGGGATTCCAATTCCTTATTAAACCACGGCTCCCTCGCACGACCCTTTCCTTCCTGCCTGTCAGGTACATAATTATCAAGGACACTCAATAGTTGCTCCTTGAACAAGCTCCACATATCATTTACATTCTTGCCTTGGAGTCTACTTTTCCAAGCCACACATCCTAAGTCATGCTTCACCGCATCATAATTTCCCTGACCCCAGGTTTAACTCTTGCCCTGTAGTACACACTTATCCCTCTCCATCACGAGAGTAAAAATCACTGAATTATGGTCACTATCCCCAAAGTTCTCACCTACCTCTAATTCTAACACCTGGCCTGGTTCGTTACCCAGAACCAAATCCAGTATGGCCTCACCTCTTGTTGGCCTGTCTACATATTGTGTCAGGAAACTCTCCTGCACACATTGAACAAACACTGTCCCATCTAACGAACTTGAGCTATAGCTTTCCCAATCAATAATCGGAAAGTTAAAGTCCCCCATAACAACCACCCTATTACTGTCACTCATCTCCTGGATCACCTTCCCTATCCTTTCTTCAATGATTCTAGGACTATTAGGAGGCCTGTAAAAGACTCCTTACAGGGTGACCTCACCTTTCCTATTCCTAACCTCAGCCCAAACTACCTCAGATGGCAAGTCCTCATCCATCGTCCTTTCCACCACTGTAATACTATCTTTGACAAGCAATGCCACACCTCCCCCTCTTTTACCCCCACCTCTGCCCCTACTAAAACATTTAAATCCAGGAACCTGCAACAGCCAATCCTGTCCCTGTTCTAGCCATGTCTCCGTAATAGCCACAACATCGAAGTCCCAGGTACCAACCCACGCTGCAAGTTCACCTACCTTATTTCGTATACTTCTTGACATCGGGACATCGGGAAAATATGAAGTAGGGTCTGGAATTAGATTAGATTACATTACAGTGTGGAAACAGTCCCTTCGGCCCAACAAGTCCACACCGACCCGCCACCCACCCATACATTTACCTCACATTACGGGCAATGTAGCAGGGTCAATTCACCTGATCTGTAGATCTTTGGACTGTTAGAGGGAAGCCTGGCAGACAGGGGGAAGAATGTGCAAACTGCTCACCGTCAGTCGCCTGAGGGGGGAATTGAACCCGGTCTTTGGCGCTATGAGGCAGCAGTGTTAACCACTGTGCTGCTGTGTTGAACGCAATGAAAAACCACTGTTGCGAAAGCTGACATTAAATATCTTACCGTCACATGAGAATGACGTGAAGTAGAATGAACAATTAAAGAGATGATGGGAACTAACATCACTGGTTTATTGTGTAGCGAGTGTGAGGTACTTTGATTAATATATTTAGACATGCTGATAAGCAAACAAAGCACGGGAAAAAATATGTAAAAAGCCATGGACAATGAAGTTTGAGAGCATTCGAGAATCTGCTTTCTCGGTGTCATGGTTTTTCGTTTGCAAATAACAGACCGACTTCTTGAAGAACTCTCGACGTCTCCTGGTGATTCTCTATCCTTTTTCCACGACAAAACTCAGCAGGTCTGCATCTATGCAGACAGAATCGTGGACAATATTTAACAACTTCATCAGAATTCAATAATCTCCCACAGGTATTGCCAAACCAGATAGTTTTGTCAGCAGTTTCTGATTTTGTTTCAGATTCCCAGAGTCCACAGTTCATTACATTAACCTTGAAACCATTGCAGAAAGGTCTTTGTGGTTCTTCACACGGAAATTTTCCGTTTGAGGAACATTTTCCTGCCCCCATTAGAAACAAGAAACCCTGCAGCAGAGCAAACAGATGCTTTAACAACAACGATCGCTGTCGCCTTTGGAGGTCTTGAACCACCAGCCTTTCATTTAACGGTCTAATACGCTGAAACTTCCAACCTAAAACCTTGCTCGAACATTTAATGCAGCTGTGACGTACTTCAGTCTGTCCTTCCCAGACGGAGATGTGTCATCTTATCAGTTTTATTTTTCCAAAATAAAGTCTGGAAAATTCATTATGGAGGCATGGGAACAGTCTTATCCCATCTACGACAGACATTCCCATGTCACTGAGCACCAACTCTCCTCCAACTGGGACCATCTCCCTTCGAGCCTCCTAGTCCCTTGTGTGGTCCCGAGTTTTTTCATTGTTCCGGAATCTAGATGAGGTTTGTATTTGTCATGTAGGGGAACGAGAATTATTGCAATGTCTCAGATCAGTTCATGTCCCGAGAACATCAATTTTAATGTCCTGTCCTCTTAAAGAAGGGGAAGTAGTCTTGATTGTCTCTGCTCATTCTGGCAGTTCACCCGTCTTCATTCTCCTTGGATTTCACTTCTCACAGAGTTTCTGAAGATTCACAATGTTGGAGACTGGGTTATATGGTTTGCTCTTTAACATTTTTTCCACCTCCCAATTGATAATATTTTCCCAAAATCTCTTTGACGCTCCTCTGCCTTGCACCATGTCCAGGGTCGAGATTTCCTGGCATTTGGAGAGATTCCCGAGGTTTTCTTTGGAGCCAAGAGAGTTAACTGAAGATACCCTGCAGCTGTTTATCTTGATGGGGGAGGGAGCGGTGGGAGGAAGTATTGACGAGCAGGAGGAAGTATTATCACTGAACAGGGTCAGTGTCCAGAGGACTGTGATTGAAGGAATTTAATGAAATGCAGCACTTGTACACAGTAAATTCACAGAATACTGAACAAAACCGACGGGTGTAGCGGTAACCGTGGGAAGAGAAACAGAGATAACATTTTGAGAGTGATATATTTGTGATCAAGCACTCGACTTTCTAGCGCACTACACTGCCAGCGAAATTATAGCCAATGAAGTGTTTTTGAAGACGATTCAGGTCTATTTGTTCATTCAAAAGTCAAAAAAGACAATGCTGCAAATATTCAGAGCTGGCACTGCACAGTGCAGACCGACCTTGAGGGATTTGTCTGCTCTGATATACACCTGGGATAATGTGGCACCAGAAGAGCTCATCACACCGGAAGGGGTCAATTATGTATTACTTGATGTAGACGACGTTTTCTCTTTCAGAGAGTAGCAAATCTGTGAAGTTGTTTGCAACAGAGGGTTGTCAAGGCTGCATACATGCAAGCCTGAGAAAGATAGATATTTGGTCACTTCGGCAATCTCGGGCCACAGAGATGAGGCCGAAAGGCGATTTGAGGATTAACCAAATCAGCCATGAGCTCATTGAAACTTGTCGCTGACTTGATGGGTTAAATTGCTTCCATCTGCTTTAATGTCCTTGTTGTCATTTCGAAAATGTGAAACACCACTGCAAATTAAGAAAAACAGAAAGTTTAGAAGAGATGATGGCAGTCAAACTGAGTCAATATATTTTTTGAAAGGAAAATCACACGATGACAATCTGACAGATTTCTTTGGTAGCATGACCTGCAGACTTGGTGAAGGACGATGCTCAGTAAAGTTCATTTGAATTTTAGCAAGTAATCAATAAGGGGCTATATAAAAGTCCGTTGCACAAGAAAGCAGTCTCGGTGTTGGGTAATAAAGCAGCATTGTCTGTCCATTGTCTATTTAACATAAATCACCGAATCGATATTAATGAGCAGTTTTCAAGTTGGAAATATATATTTCGTGAAATCCAGATTGGTCAATTATCGGATTTAATGTTTTATCCGACCGAATGACTTGTAATGCTGCCGATACACAATAGGTGGGCGAGCATATTATGATAAGGATGTGGAAAGTTTGCAAACAGATATCGATAGTATGAGTGAGTGGAGAAGTCTTGGCAGATGCAGTTTCATGTAGCGACACTTTTACCTGTTAATAGGTTCACAGCTCTCCATTCAATTTGCAATGTTGCAACCCCACACAAGGGCGCATTCGGTCGCTGTTGCAGATTTTGTTGACACATTGTTACCACTGTTTTTGATCATGTGTTGGTTTCTGAGTGAAAATTGTTTCCACTGTACCGGAGGTGCCAGAGTCACGTTTATCAATTCAGACCAATGTACGATAAACAATGTCCCTTTCAAAACGTGAGGTTCCATTCCAACCATACACCAACCAAAGTGTCCAGAGACGTGGAATGCGAATGGCCACATGCTCGGGGGATGGCAGTGACGGCTCTATGTCAAAGGATGCTGAAACAAAAGTAAGTGATTTAGAATGCTCTGAATGAAACCGAATGGAACTCTCCCTAAACTTTTCCCAATTCACTCGGAAAATGATGCTGTTGCGTGCACGTGGGTTTACGTAATGAACAGTTTATTGTCAGTAACAGGAGTGGAGTGGAGCAGGATAGTGAGGTTTTCGTGTGGCTGAGATGTGATCTGGTCGAACGGGGAATTCAAACGCCCACAGAGCAGAGAGCTGGTTGATCCAGGAACTCACTCCCATCTTCTGTTTCAGTACCAACAAAAGAAATTACGGGAAAATCTCAGCAGGTCTGGTAGAAGCTTGGAAAGGAAAATAGAGTTAAGACATCAAGACCAGTGACACTTCTTTCTCCATGTCCATCTCCCTCTGCCTTACGTACCCTTCCTTTATATTGAATATCTCCTGACTTCCAACTTTATACTCAGATCCTCTTTTATTACTTCGTCTCCAAACATTTCCCAGACTCTAAACTTACATCAGACGTGTTCCATCTCTCACCTCACCCAGTTATGACCGGAGGACTTCGAACTGAAAAAAAAACTCTGTTTCTATTTCCTTAGATTCCGGATGGCCAGGGACCAGAAGGCACCGGTGGACAGTTAGAACTTTCAGCCCATCTAGTCTGCCGAAAATTCGATCATGGCTGATAACTTTCCCAACCCAATTCTCCAGCCTTCCGTCTGTGATACTAAGCTCCCCTGAATTCCGGATCCAGTCTATTTCCCAGAGTGGGTCTGAATCCGCCCCAACCTTCTCCACATCTGCTGGCAGCTGTTACATCGCGTCTGTGTGTGATCGAAGACAGTTTCAGTCCCACACAGCAAACCCGGTCTGTTCGGAGCAAAGCAATACCCGCTGTGGGACAGATATATGGGTCTCTGGTCCCAATTGTTTTTCTGCGAGGGAGTAGTTAGCTCCTTCACCACTCACGGCAAGGACTGGTGCTTCAAAATGTGGAGAGAAAGAAAATAGGCACAAAAGTTTGGACAGGTCAGGTCAAGGATTATTGTCAGCATCAGTGGAGTCCCTGCTTCAGAGTCTGAGTTTGAATCGCACAGACCTGGATCCAATTCGCATTCAGGAAATAAAGATTTATTTCTCTTCGTTTGGTTTATCTGAATGAAAACTATTTCCTGCTTCCACACAGAGCACAGACGCGGATCTGCCAGAATCAATCCAGTGATTGATTGCATCCAATTGGAAGGATCATAGCGGCAGATACACGAGACACCTGTCACCGCAAATCCCCTCTAAGAATCATGCCTTTCTCAGCTGAAACTATCTCACTGTTCCTTCAATGTCGTTTGTTTTAATTCTCGGAACTCCCTCCCTAGCAACATCATGGATGCATCTCTGAGCTGAGTACTTCCACGATTCTGTATAGTAACTTACTATCTCAAGCTCTGGAGTAATTATGGATGGGCAGTGAAGCTGATCCCAAAGAGTGACGTTCATAGTCCAGAAATTCGTTTCAAACGGCTGCAATTTCGAAGTGGAAACCCGAAGGTATTCGGGAACAAGTGAGAAGTTTCGAAGGGGGAGTCGGATAAACTGAAAGTCAATGATGACTGGCAGACGTGAGGCAAGAAGTGAGTGAGGTGCTGTTGGTGCAAGGCTCAATGTCAGTGCTAATGGGTTAGCCCTTACTACCCACTGTTAACACCGACTCACACACCACTCCTGGTAAATTCACCACAATTACCCTGATCTTTTGGTATGAGATTCCATCTGTACATATTCACGCGTTTTATCGGCCCCGAGAGAATGAACGCATCCCCTTTATCCTGTCAGATTACAGAGGGGAAGTCAATAGTTTGAAAGCAAAACAAGAAGAGATTTCCTCTTTCGGTGCATTTTCAATGAAGGAAGACCAGCTGTGAACTGTTCTTTCCTGCATAAGCGCAGGTTGATATATATTCTCATCGGGCAGCTTTATTACTGCAAGGAAGTCTGAGTTACTGTGATCAAATAGTTAATTAAATGCACATATGGATTTGAAGAACACCGTATGTGGCTTTGTCAGTTAAAGCATCTGGTAATAACCAGGCGGGAATGGTGTCAAATGCTCTGAAATGTTCCGTACATTGAAAGTTCATTGCATAAACTTATTGTAAAAGCCATGTTGTTGTTCCAATATCGGGAAAGTGATGGCTCAGCATGCTTCTTGTGTTTGATCTCAGTCTGAATACTGTTTGTGACAAAACGCCATCAATTGCCAGCACCATACAACATTCCCTGCTTTGGGAAGGCTGTCAACATGATAACTGGTCAGAGGAAATCTCCCATTGCCACAGCAGTAAGAGTACTGAATCCTTACCACTAGACTTCCGGGGAAATTGAAATCTGGCGCTGTATGTTTCCATAATGAATCCCCTTTTACTTTTTCATTTGTGATCATTTTAGCTGCACATCAATTCTTTCTTCCATTCTTCCAGCGTGGAAAAGGCCTTTCCGCCTATCTGCAGTGCAGGAGACCGGATATTCATCTCCTCTAGTCCCAGTTTCCAGCATGAGGTACTTAACCTTACATGTTCTGATGTTTCCAGGGTAAATTTCAATGAGATACTCCCTGTGCTTTAAATGACACAATCACACCTCAATGCGTCTCAAATCTCTCTAGAAATTTCTGCTTGCTGCACCCTGACAGGCACTGGGTTGCAGATTTCCACCATGCCAACTTTGCCCATTTTTGTTTTTAAGCTGACTCTTCCAGTCGAAGTCAGGGAGCAATTTCCCTTCGCAATTATTGGCATTTCTCCATCTCCATCACTAGGATTCGAGGCTGCATGGTGAAAGCCATATGAATTTCAATTCCATTGCCTTAACCACTCATCCAGGACGACAGGACGACACTGTGCAATTCACTTCCCATGTCTCTTACCTTGTGGAGATGAGGAAGAGTAAATCATTATTGGGTTTGTTTGAATCCAATCATTTCACAGCTTCCAAACGTGTAAAATTTCGGTGCATGGTGAGGCTGGCTGCATCATCCTGATGGATGAAATGGGGATTCAGTTAAAATAAAAACAGAACTTGCAATTAAAATCTCAACAGGTCTAGCAGCATTTCTGGAGAGACAATAAGAAGCAATGTTTCAGAACTTCATCAGCGCTGTGTTTTCTCCCACAGGTACTCCCAAATTGGCTTGTTTCTGCAGCAGTTTCTTTTTGGTTTCAGATTCCCACAAGTCACAGTTCTTGACATTAACTTGACAGCAATGCGGAAATGTCATTGTGGTTAGTCCTACTTTAGTGTTTCCATTTGGAGAATATCTGTTGTCCTCATTAGAAACCGAAACAGTGCAGCAAAACAAACAGATGCATTAAGGGCAGCAATCGCTGTCGCCCCGGGGGGCTCTTGAATCAGCTATCGTTCATTCAGCAGACTAATGCGCTGACACGTGCAATCCAGCACATCACACGATCCTCCAAAGTAGGCGGTTACTGAATCTCAACTTCAGTCTGCCTTCCCAGAATGACAACTGTCCTCTATCAGATGTACTTTTCCAAAATAAAGCCTGTGACGCTCAATATTGAGAGATAGTAACAGTCTGATCTCACTCACTGCAGGCGTACCCATGTCACTGGGAAGTCTCTCTCCCACAACAGGGACAGTCTGGGTTCCAGCCTCTCAGTGTTTGTCTGGCCCGAGATTTTTCAATGTCCTAGAGTCCTCATATACAAAAACGAGAAATCTTTCATTGTCTCTGATCAGTTTAGATTAGATTACTTACAGTGTGGAAACAGGCCCTTCGGCCCAACAAGTCCACACCGCCCCGCCGAAGCGCAACCCACCCATACCCCTACAATTACCCCTGACCTAACACTACGGGCAATTTAGCATGGCCAATTCACCTGACCTGCACATCTTTGGACTGTGGGAGGAAAACGGAGCACCCGGAGGAAACCCACGCAGACACGGGGAGAACGTGCAAACTCCGCAGAGTCAGTCGCCTGAGGTAGGAATTGAACCTGGGTCTCTGGCGCTGTGAGGCAGCAGTGCTAACCATCAGTTCATGTCCCGAGAACATCAGAGTTAATGTCCCGTCCCCTTAAAGAGGGGGAAGCTGTCTTGACAGTTTCTGCTCAGTCCGACAGTTCACCCTTGCTCATTCCCCTCCGAATCCACTTCCCAAAAAGTTTCTGAAGATCCACAAAGCTGGAAACCGTTTTCCATGTTTTACCTCCTTAACATTGTTCCGCTCTCAAATGTCAATATTTCCCCAAAATCTCTTCAATATCCTTTGTCTCTTTCACCATGTCCGGGGATGAGAATTCCCTTTATGAGGAGAGAGTCCAGAGGCTGGTAAGTTTCACTTTGGAGCGAAGAAGGTGAACCAGAGATTTCCTGAGCCTGTTTATAATGATGTGGGAGGGAGCGGTGGGGATGGGCGCTTTGACGAACAGGAAGAAAACTTGCCACCGTCCAGGGTCAGTACATAGAGGACTGTGATTAACGGAATCGAATGTAAAGTTGCACTTTTGCACAGTACATTCAGAGAATACTGCAGAAACTCGATGTGTCCAGCAGTATCCCTGGAAAGAGAAACGATCAAGGTTTTGATCGTGGCACAGTTCTGATTAAGAACTCGAGGTTATAAAATCAAATCGAACAACTGGCATGGTTTGTTGAGGTTGTTCTTTTTTCAAGTTTGAGCGCGAAATCGTCCTTTCTGAAATCATTGAAAACGTAGTCGGCAGAATTCGAAACTGCGTGGGGAAGTCCCAATGGATATCTAATCCATCACCTTTCCCACTCGGCCCCGACTACACATTTAACTCCCGTGCTTAATACATCTTATGAAATGAATGTTTCCAACCTGAAACACCAGTATTTGGCTTGCCCTGTCCGCAGCCTGACCCCAGCATTCGCTGTCCCCCTCTCTTGGTTCAGAACGGAGTAGGATGCTGGGAGATCCAGTTGAATTACACGCGTTGATGAGAGATAATTGTGGTTCAGCAGTTAGCACTGCTGCCTCGCATCACCATGGTCCCAGTTTGCTTCCAATGTCGGGCCACTGTCTGTGTGATGTTTGCACATTCTCCTCCTGTCTGCGTGGGTTTCCTTCCACAGTCCAAACATGTGTTCGTCAGGTGAATTTGCCGTGGTAAATTGCCCATCGTGTTTGGTACATTACTCACAGGGAAATGAGTCTGGGTGTGTTAATCTTCAGAGGGTCATAGCGGACTGGTAGGGCCGAAGGACCACACTGGATGGAATTTAATCCATTAAAATGGATGAGAAGGATCCATTTTCATGTGCAGAGCGATTAATAAACATCGCAATGGATCGAGAAAATAAAAACGTTGTTGTATTGGTCCAGTGCTTTCATAGGGTTACCTCAGATTACAACAGGATCTGTACCAGATGGGTCAATTGGCTGAGAAGTGGCAGCAGAAATTTAATTGAGATAAATGCTAGGTGCTGCAAATGGAAAGCAAATCTTAGCAGGACTTATGCCATTAATGGTAAGATCCTTGGGAGTGTTGCTGAACAGTAGACCTTCGAATGCAGGTTCGTAGCTCCTTGAAAGTGGAGTCGCAGGTAGGTAGAATAGTGAACAAGGCGTCTGGTATGCTTTCCTTTTTTGGTCAGAGTCCTGAGTACAGGGGTTGGGAGGTCGTGTTGCGGCTGTAAAGGACATTGTTTAAGCCACTGTTGGAATATTGCGTGCAATTTTGTTCACCTTCCTATCGGAAAGATATTGTGAATATTGAAAGGGTTCAGAATAGATTTACAAGGATGTTACCAGGGTTGGAGGATCTGAGCTGCAGAGAGAGGCTGATCAGGCTGGGGCTATTTTCCCTGCTGCGTCGGAGGCTGAGGGGTGACCTTCTCGAGGTTTACAAAATTATGAGGGGCATGGATAGGATTAATAGACAAAGTCTTTTTCCTCGGGTCGGGGAGTCCAGAACTCGAGGGCATAGGTTTAGGGTTAGAGGTGAAAGATATAAAAGAGACCTATGGAGCAATATTTTCACGCAGAGGGTCGTACGTGTATGGAGTGAGCTGTCAGAGGATGTGGTGGAGGCCGGTACAATTGCAACATTTAAGAGGCATTTTGATGGGCAAATGAATGGAAAGGGGTTGGAGGGAAATGGGCCAGGTGCTGGCAGGTGTGACTAGATTGGGTTGGGATATCTGGTCGGCATGGACGGGTTGGACCGAAGTGTCTGTTTCCATGCTGTGCATCTCTATGACTCTATGATTCTATGTGACCTTAAAGAAGATTCGCTTTTGGCAAATCTAATGCGCAATTCATGTCCGTTTGTGTCATCTGAGGTCAGAATATGAAAATGTTTCAAATGGTCACAGCTGGCTCTGCAGAGTTAAGACCGACCTTCAGGTGTTTATACTGCCCTGATTTACACCTGGGAAGATGTGGGACCAGTGGGCCTTATCACAGCGGATGGGGTCAAACATGTAAGACTGACGTGAGGAAAATATCCTCTCTTTCGGAGGATAGCAAGTCTGTGGAAATGCATCCAACAGAAGTCTGTCAAGAATGGGTACATTCAAGGCTGAGATAGACAGTTATTTAGTCAGTCCGCAACCAAGGGCCACGGAAATAAGGCTGAAAACTAGAGTTGAGGATTATACAAATAAACCGAGATATCATTGAAAGCTGTCGCTGACTTGATGGACTAAATTGGTGCTATCTGCTCTAATGTCTTTGCTGTCATTTGGAAAATGCTAGACACCATTTAAATGAGTAAAAACACAACGTTAGGAAGAGATGTTTGCACTCAACTGAGTCAACATTATTTATTGAAAGGAAAGTCGCACTTGCCAATTTGCCAAATTGTTTTGCTAACATGACCAGCGGAGCTGATCAAGGGAGCTGTTCGGTATAGTCCTTTCGAATTTCTGTAAAACACTCAATTAGGAGCCATATAAAAGATCATTACACACTGAGAGAGTTCACGGTGTTGGGTAATAAATCAGCATTAACTGTCCACTGTCTACTCACAAGAAGTCACCGAATCGGGATTATTGAACAGTTTTCAAGTTGAAAACATATAATTAGTGAACTGCAGAATGTTCAGTCATCGGGCTTCAATGATTTATCTGTCTTAATGACTTGAAGGAAGTGGCAGAGTGAAATGTGTCCAGTTCTGCTGCCGATACGCAATCAGTGAGCGGGCTTATTTTGATGAGGATATGCAAATCTGCAAAAAGATAATGATAGTATGAGTGAGTGGAGAAATCTTGCAGTTTCATGTTGTGAGTGTGAGGTCATGCACTTTGTTAGGAATAATCAAAAGACAGACTAATATTAATATGGAAAGAAACCCAATAAAAGTGTGGTTCAGATGGTTTCCAAGAAAAGACGGAAAGTAAGTCGCCTGTAAAGTAATCGATGACCAATATATGGCTTGTCTTGTTCTATGGGCCATACTTATTTTATTGATTATTGTTCTCCAAAGATTCTTTACAATAGAACCGGGAGTGGGAGAGGGGAAATTAAGATCACCATGATTAATGCCATCTTTTAGCACTCACACACAGTACAAGAAAAAGTACTGTGTGTGAGTGCTAAAAGATGGCAGTAATCATGGGTGATCTTAATTCCCCTCTCCCACTCCCGGTTCTATTGTAAAGAATGTTTGGAGAACAATAATCAATAAAATACGTATGGCCCACAGACCAAGACGAGCCATATCTTGGTCATCGATTACTTTACAGCCGACTTAATTTCCGTCTTTTCTTGGAAACCATCTGAACCACACTTTTATTGGGTTTCTTTCCATATTAATATTAGTCTGTCTTTTGATTATTCCTAACAAAGTGCATGACCTCACACTCACAACATGAAACTGCAAGATTTCTCCACTCACTCATACTATCATTATCTTTTTGCAGTTTTGCACGTCCTCATCAAAATAAGCCCGCTCACTGATTGCGTATCGGCAGCAGAACTGGACACATTTCACTCTGCCACTTCCTTCAAGTCATTAAGAAAGATAAATCATTGAAGCCCGATGACTGACCATTCTGGAGTTCACTAATTATATGTTTTCAACTTGAAAACTATTCAATAATCCCGATTCGGTGACTTCTTGTGAGTAGACAGTGGACAGTTAATAATGATTTATTACCCAACACCGTGAACCCTCTCAGTGTGCAATGATATGGCTCCTAATTGAGTATTTGACAGAAATTCGAAAGGACTGTACCGAACAGCTCCCTTGATCAGCTCCGCTGGTCATGTTAGCAAAGAAA
>NW_025212152.1:23580-25314 GCF_004010195.1 Chiloscyllium plagiosum
GCTTCGCTCGGCAGCTGTACCTCTCCAGTAGCTGTCATCTGCTCTGCTCCGGCCTGTTCTTCCTGTTGCCTGCCTCTTGACACCATTCCTTTGCCGGTTTGCGGTGCCTTGCCGTCTTTTTGTGGCCCGCCTCCGGCCATCTGCGCGTAGGTGGCGGCCCCTCGTCTTGGGCAGGCCCTGTACATGTGGCCCGCCTCCCCGCACAGATTGCAGTTCTTTTCCTCCTTGCAGTCTTTGGTCGGGTGGCCCTCCTTCTTGCAATTGCGACAGATTGTGACCTTGCAGTCCGCCGCCATGTGGCCTGACCTCCCACAGGTTCGGCACACTTTCGGCTGCCCTGCATAAGTCAGGTACCCTCTGCTCCCTCCGATAGCAAAGCTGGAGGGTGGGTGGAGGATATTCCCGCTGGCGTCCACCCTCAGGGTTACCTTGACTTGTCGTTTGCTGGTCCAGATCCCGAAAGGGTCAACCAAATCGGTGCTTTGACCCTCGACCTGCACATATCTTCCCAGGAACGTCAGGACATCAGTTGCTGGCACGTAGGGGTTGTACATGTGGATTGTAACAACCCGACTCCTCTGTGCAGGAAGCACACACAAGGGGACCGCCGACAAGATGGAGAACAGCGGCTCCCCTTCCTTCTCCTTGAAGACCTTCAGGAGCTGCTCACATTGCTTCACGCTCCTGAAGGTGACGTCGAAGTAGCCTGCCCCAGGGAAATCCTGCAGGCAGTACACGTCTGCTGCGGCGAATCCACAGCACTCGAACAACACCTTCTTGACAAACACCGTCCGATCGACTGGTGTACGCTTCTCCACCTTCCTGATAGACACTCCTTTCATATGGAAGTCTCGGCAGCCGCAGTTAAGGGGACCCAAGCAGCCTGTGCTGGGTGCTCATATTCCAGACGATTGTGTTGTACACCGTTTTCCATGAAGGTGAATGGAGATCGTTCTTTCACCGCTGTTGTGAAGCCAGATGCTGCGTTGAATCTGCTCGCTGTTTTTTGTTGCTGTGGCGAAACGGTGGGCAATCGCGTTAGAAAACGTTGTTATACTTCTCTAATTTCCTTCATTACTGCATTGATGAGGGAGGCTGGTGATTGGCTGTCTCGATCAGATGGAGGCACCATTGTTGACCGAATTTAATGAAGAATGGAATTGGACATCTTCACTTTTCATGGTTCATTGTTGTTTTGTTTTGTTTTCTGTTACTTGAGCAATTTCTGGTAGTTGGCAATGCGCTAAATGTCCAGGATGTTTGGAAGCACTGTTTGGAATTGTCTCTCTGCCATTTGTGTGAGCGGTTCATGACATACACGTCAGTCATGTTCTCGCTTTTCTCACCGAAATGGCCAGAGGCCTTAGGAGCCGCAAACACAGGCACTCATACTGTTCATTTCAGTGTGTGCGGCACCGAAGGCCTCTGGTGCTTTCGGTGATAAAAGCGAGAAACGTATTGACTGCCTATGAAAACAGTGAGTGCTCCAAAACCTCCTCAAATCCATTAGAACAGCCCGCTTTCGGATACATAGAGGGCCGATTTTGCTGCCATGTTCTGTGTCTGAAATGGTCAGCTCATTTGGCTGAAATGTTGGTGGCTGGAGCTCACCCAGGCACAGAGCTTCAATTATTTCAGACCAATGATTGAGACCGATAACGTACCGACATTGTCATCACCAAACCTTCACTCCGAATCCGCGTGGAGTGAGACGGGAACTCGCAGCAGAATGCG
>NW_025212153.1:0-929 GCF_004010195.1 Chiloscyllium plagiosum
CCGTTAGTTTCTCAAACAATCCTTTTATCATGCTTTATGAAGGAGGAAGCTTACACTAACACTAACTGAAAGCTTTATGATGGAGAGAGATGCCTGTACCTCAGGGATTGCTGCGGCCTATGCCAAGGCTTCTTGGAGCACACACGGACGTAGTCCTTCTTGTTGACGTTCTCCAGGAATTTAACATAGAGTCGTTGATATTCGTTTTTCGCGTGGCCAAAGTAGCCAAGATACTGAAACAGGAAAAGGCAGAATACGTTAGGCCTGTGAGCCCACCTATTGCTCAGCAACTGTCTACTTGGAGATGGCTAACAGGCTCTTGACCTCAACCAATATTCCCTCTAATACTGTTTTTAGTGCATGGACCTTAAAGGTCCGTGCGCGGCAGCAACGCCTGAAGCAGACGTCAATGTGTTGGCAGGGCAATCAGCATGGGCAGAACCTTGGAGCAGCCTGGTGCTTTAGAGAGAATCCTGCTGAAGTGTCCACATCAAGAGTATTGGAGGGAGAGGTGACTGACGGCATGGGAGCGAGGTGACAGATGGGTAGGGGTACTCAGGAACCACCTTGGAAAATCACCCACCCGGTTTATGGATGAATTCATTTTGTTTTCACAAACTCAGATGGGAGGCAATGGTACCATCACTTGGCTTGTAATCCAAAGGCCCACAGGGTCAACTATGGCTTCCGTGGAATCTGAATTTTTCGCAGCAGAGAGCGGCGGGAGCTGGGCGGAAGTTCAGACGGAGCGCAAAGCCGGTCGGGAAGGTAAGCGATTACTATTAGAGTGGGTGTGTTCTAAACCCCAGGTCCTACAAAGTAGGGTCTCCCTCCCTCCCTCCTCCTCTAACCTTAATTAAGAGTCCACAGACGTGCCACAAAGAGGGTCTAAGGAAGTTTAGATCGAAGAGTGAGGCTTCAGCTCAGGA